>NC_065452.1:91675244-91982744 GCF_917563875.1 Diabrotica virgifera virgifera
GCTAACAGATAGTTTGGAGTATTGATGGAGCTGAGAATCGGTCTTAGAGGGCCACCAGTTTTGTGCACTTTTGGGACTCCGTATAAACGTCCAAGTTGTGAACCAGTGGGAGCAGTTTCTTTGAATATTTTGGAAGAACAATTTTTAAGTTTTTTCCGGAAATTGTCTTCAAATGATAACATTAATTTAAATAGGTTATTAAATGGTATGTTAATAAATTTTGTATTATCCGATAGAATGTTGTTTAATTTTTCTACGTAATTTAAGCGATCTAAAATGACTATTCCGTTGCCTTTATCAGGCCGGATAATGTCAGTTTTCGCGAACACTTTTCTATGTCACCATGAGAAAACATGGTTAGCTGACTGTCCAATTGATTTTAAGCCACTTCTTTATAGACGATACGTGGATGATATTTTTCTCATCTTCAAACATACCGATCACATTCAACATTTTTTAGATTATCTGAACCAGAAACACCACAATATGAAATTTACTAGTGAAATTGAAATCAATGGAAATCTGCCCTTCTTAGGAATTAACATATTCAGATCACCTTCAGGTTTTTCCACTTCAATATACAGAAAACCAACCTTCACCGGCCTGTATATAAACGCAGATAGCTTCATTCCCAACAAATACAAAACAAGTTTAATCAATATACTTGTTCACCGCGCTTTCACTATCTGTTCAACCTGGCAATTCCTACATGAAGAATTAGAAAACATAAAGATGATCTTAAGTAAAAATGGTTTTTCGTTGAACTTCTTAGAAAGATACATCAGACGTTTTTTCAATAACAAATTCCAACCAAACAACAAAGTAGAAGAAATCAAAGAAAAGATCTATATCAAACTTCCATATACTGGTTACCACAGCTTACAAATCCGACGCAACATCCGTAGAATAATTAAAAAAGCATTTCCCTCTATAGAATTAAGATTTGCTTTCACGACTTTGGAAAGGATAGGATCTCGTTTCCATGTGAAAGACATGATTCCTAGTGATCTCGCATCTAACATTATATACCAATTCAAATGTAGTAGCTGTACAGCTACGTACGTCGGGAAGACTCGACGTCACTTTAATGTCAGATGTTGCGAACACTTAGGTATCACTCCTCACTTAGGAAGACGATCAAGAACAGTTCCAAATTCAGCAGTATTCCAACATATGACTGATTCTGACCACACTATTAGTCGTAAGGACTTCTCAATCATTGGTCATGCAAGTTCTCCAACAGAACTCAGCATCAAGGAGGCATTATCCATATTTCTTTTGAAGCCACCCTTAAACACGCAACAAAACATGGCGTGTTTGAAATTATTAACTTAACCCAATGATTGTCAATGTCATTTTTTACGTTTTCATTAATTATGTTTGTTCCTTTAAAATTATTTTAAAGCATCCGCTCAAGAAGCTTATTATTCTGACGATGATTAAAGTAATAATTGAAACGTCACCATGAATTTTAATTTAGTTATGGGTTTTATCTTTAAATTTATTATTTTTATCAAGTTTAAGGGTGTGTCCTTATCTACATAGAAAAAAATATTCTTAGTAAAAATATAGCTTTTGAAAAAATGGTGTATGTGTGCAATCTGTAGACCCAGTAGAAGCAGAGTTGTAGCTAATGAAAAGTAGGTTCTTATTCGTCAAATTCCAAATCGAATATCTTAACGTGAAATAATCAAAAAATGAAGCACTTTTCATGGAAAACTAATCATAACCTTTTTAAATCTTTAAAAAAGCATTATTCTTGTTTTTTGTACTTTCTAGCATAAAAAGTAGGCAAGATACGCTCAGAATAAAGTTGATTCCTTTTTTGGAATTTGAAAATTTTTAACAAAAAAATTTGAAATTTTTTTAAAAAAGACGCTGTATTTTACCGGCTTAAAGCAAAAGTAACTTTTAGTACTGGAATACCTCATAATTTAATCATCAAGTGTCAAAAATGCTTAAAAATTTAAGACAAAAATGTTATGCGATAAAATAACCGTTGACCTACCCAAAACCGGGGACATCTAAACATTCCGTATATGTATTTGGAACCTAGGAGTTTTCTATTGGTTCGTTGCAGCACGCGGTCATATTTTAACTAATAGGCGGCGAGGTCCCAAACGCATATACGGAATGTTATTCGGTTCCAAATTCATATACGGAATGTTAAATATTCGTACACCGAAAAAGATAAGTTTTTATTAGAGTCTGTTAAAAGGAGATTAATTTTAAAATACTTGTTACTGTATCATTAAATAAAAATAAAACAATTATAGTATTTGGAATGTTATTTGGTGCGAAATTCATATACGGTATGTTAAATATTCGTAGAACAAAAAGACGATTTTTATTAATGCCAATTAAAATGAGACTGGGTTTTAATAGTATATTATGCAACGAGCATTTAATAATGGTCATTATGAAGCGAGTATAAGGGATACGAAACGAGCCGCCTAGCGGCGAGTTTCGTATAGAGTACGAGCTTCATAATGATAATTAAATGCAAGTTGTTTACACGATTTTTTCTATGATCATTCACAAAAAAATATATTCAAATTATTAATTTTGTAACGCAAACAAATTAAGTAGTTTGTCAGTGTGACAGTTTCTTTACATATTGAGAACTGTCAAAGAGTATGTATTTGATTCGCCATTGGTTACTGCGCGTGTGCCACCTTTATCGCTAATGTCATATCGCGATTCTATTGGTTAAAAATCTGTATCCTAATGAAAATATGTATCATAATGAAGTTCATTATGATACAGGTAGTGACATCATAATTGATGTATTATAGTATGAGAATAGAAAAATTATTGTTAATGTATTATTAAAGATCCACAAGGAAAAAGGTTTACCTGTAGTTAGCTGTATACCATATAATACAAAAAAACGAATAAAGTCCTTTATAAAAAGTCTATATTTAAAATCCCTAAAAAGGGCTACATCACAGAACTAGTTTCAGATTGATTGACCAGTGGCCAGATTAGTGCTTTCCTAAAATGAATATCACCTGATAAAATGATGCAAAGGTTTTAAAATTTTGACTACGTTTAAAAAAAGTCGTAGGTTATACCTACTCACTTGTCCTTACCATGCTAACCACCAAAATATATTATTACAAATTTTATTTACATATATTACATAATTACAAATATTTTGGTGGTTAGCATGTAAGATCACGTGAGTATAACGTACAACTTTTTTTAACCGTAGTCAAAATTTTAAAACCTTTGCACCATTTTATAAGGTTATATTCATTTTTGGAAAGCACTGATGATGATTGGTCAACCAATGGAAAACTAGTTCTGTGATGTAGCCCTTTTTAGGGATTTTAAATATAGACCTTTTATAAAGGACTTTATTCGTTTTTTTCGTATTATATGGTATACAGCCAACTACAGGAAAACTTTTTCCTTATGGATCTTTAATAATACATTAACAATAATTTTTCTATTCTCATACTATAATAAATCAATTATGATGTCACTACCTGTATCATAATGAACTTCATTATGATACAGATTTTCAATATGATACAGATTTTTAACCAATAGAATCGCGATATGACATTCGCGATAAAGGTGGCACGCGCGCAGTAACCAATGGCGAGTCAAATATATACGCTTTGACAGTTCTCAATATGTAAACAAACTATCAGACTGACAAACTACTTAATTTGTTTGCGTTACAAAATTAATAAAGTTGAATATATTTTTTTTGTGAACGATCATAGAAAAAATCGTGTATACAACTTGCATTTATTCATCATTATGAAGCTCGTACTCTATACGAAACTCGCCGCTAGGCGGCTCGTTTCGTATCCCTTATACTCGCTTCATAATGACCATCATTAAATATACTATTAAAAATGTATAATAAAATGTATAATAAAATGTATATAAAATGTATATTATACTATTAAAAACCAGTCTCATTTTAACTGGCTTTAATAAAAATCGTCTTTTTGTTCTACGAATATTTAACATACCGTATATGAATTTCGCACCAAATAACATTCCAAATACTATAATTGTTTTATTTTTATTTAATAATACAGCAACAAGTATTTTAAAATTAATCTCCTTTTAACAGACTCTAATAAAAACTTATCTTTTTCGGTGTACGAATATTTAACATTTCGTATATGAATTTGGAACCGAATAACATTCCGTATATGCATTTGGGACCTCGCCGCCTATTGGTTAAAATATGACCGCGTGCTACAACGAACCAATAGAAAACTCCTAGGTTCCAAATACATATACGGAATGTTTAGATGCAAACCGGCGCATATGACTGGTACTAGAATTTCGCAACTAAGGAAATCGATTTATCTCATCATTCTCTTTGCCTTATCCCTATGCGGGGTCGGCTTCCCTAATTGCATTTCTCCACATCGTTCTATCTTGGGTCATGTCAATGTCAATCCCCTTTACCAACTTGTCCTGCCTTATCGTCTCCCCCCAGGTCTTCTTTGGTCTTCCTCTCCTACTCCTTCCAGGAATCTGCACTTCAGCTATTCTTCGTATTGGGTGATTAACGTCTCGACGTTGAACATGACCAAACCATCTTAACCTATGCTCTCTCATTTTGGCATCAATTGGTGCCACACCTAGACTTCCCCAAATATACTCATTTCTAATTTTTCGTTCTTTGTCACTCCACTCATCCATCTAAGCATTCTGATTTCCGCCACATGCATTCGTTGTTCCTCTTTCTTCTTCACTGCCCAACATTCAGTTCCGTACATCATAGCCGGTCTTATGGCTGTTTTATAGAATTTTCCCTTCAGTTTCATTGGAATTTTTCTGTCACACAACACACCACTCGCTTCTATCCACTTCATCCATCCAGCCCTAATTCTGTTGCATGCATCTCCATCTATTTCTCCATTACTCTGTAATACCGATCCCAGGTACTTAAAACTATTGCTTTTTACAATCAGTTCACTATCCAAAGATACCATTTTATTTGTAGTAACTCCATCTTTAAATGAACATTCCAAATACTCTGTTTTTGTCCTACTAAGTTTTAAACCTGGAAGATAAATAAACGTACTAGAAGATAAATAAACGTACCAGTTTTCGTTGTTCTAAATAGTTTTTTTCTGAATTTATTTTTTCATATTCAACAAACGAAAAATTTTCAAATCGATTTTTCTAGAAAACCGTGTATCCTACCGACTTAAAGCCAGAGTACCTTTTAGTTCTAGAATACCTTACAATTTAATAATCCAGTATAAAATATGCTTAGAAGTTAAACATAAAAAAGTTATACGATAAAATAACCGTTGCCCTACCCAGAACGGGCGCCTATGACCGTTACTATTAGAAATTCATAATTGATGTAGATGATTTATCTCTGTAAAATAAATAAGTGTACCAGTTTTCGTTTTTCTAAATAGTAGTGTTCTGGAGATATTTAAGAAAAACTAATTCCAAGACGCCATCTTCAAAGAGCTCTATCTCCCTTAGGAAGCATTTTCGGACTAGGTGAATTGGGTTAAAGTGTCTTAAAATTATCTAAAGAATCTCCAGTCTTCGTTTGTCGGGAGAGATTCTGGACAACCTGTATATTGGCCGCGAGTGAAGTTGAAATAATTTAAAAACCATCTCCTTCACCAGGGTAATTTTCATTTATTGACAACAACCTCCGCTTATTATGCTTTGCCAATTTTTATGTTTCTGAATTAAACCATAAATTACCTTAGATCCGTACCAAATTAATTTTTTTTTTATTTTAATTCCTCACTCACATCTCATTGCAATATCTCTACCTGAATAATTTTTAAATCTGCCGATATAAATATTAGGAAGACTGTTTCAATATTTACTTTCGGATTTTATTTTTTTTATTTGTTTATTATTACAGTTTTAAATTACCTGTGCAATTTTTAGAGTATAGTGAGTCTATTTAACGCTTCCTTTTAAATCATTATGATTCAAATTGTTGTTTAATTGTATGTACTGTCGTTTTTTAAATAATTTTCAATCGACAAAAATTGAGGTTTAATTTTTTTAATTGCCTTCAATTTTTTCTTGGGTGATTTTATATCACGTTCAATTGTATATTATACATATTGTTTTAAAAATACAATAATAGTACCTAGTAATTCATCACCATGGCATCTACACTCCTAGCGGAGTGATTGCCGCCCTCTTTGGGCTCTTCCGATTCGTTTGTCGCCGTGAATCAATACGCATTAACATTTTGGTTTTACAATTGGTTGTGTGACTTGGCGTCTTCTACAATTTTCCTCCATTCGTTCCTGTTTTTGCTTATGGTTACCCATTCTCTGACTCCCATCTTCTTAAGGTCCTCGACTATCTGGTTCTCCCATCTAGTTTTGGGTCTCCTTCGTGGTGCGCCTGATACAGGTCTCCATTTGGAAATTTTCTTGATTACGGCTTCTGGATTGCTCCTTTCTATATGTCCCATCCATCTGAGTGACGATGTCTTCTCCTTTCAGAAGTTCTCTTACTTTGTGGTTCATGAGTTTTCTAAATTCATTATTACCTAAGTTTAGTGGTCCTGCTATCCTCCGAATTATTTTCCTTTCTAGGATCCTCAATCTTTCTTCCTCTTTCTGTGTCAGACATATTACTTCAGCACCATATTTGATTACTGATCTAATTGCTGCTTTGTAAATGTTGAGGTTTGTATTCTGAGTAAGCTTCTTATCTCTGAGGAAGTTACTGTATTTCCAGTAGGTTCTGCTTCCTGCCTGGATTCTTTCATTAATTACGATGCTTCTATCATTAGTTCCATTAACTGAGACTCCAAGTTATTTAAAGTGTTCTACTTTTTTAAATTCATATTCACCAGTATTTAAGCTTGTCACATTAACTGGGTTTTTTCTTGAGCATGTTAGGTATTTTGTTTTGTTTTGATTTTTTCTAAACCTCTTTTGGATGCTTCTTTGCATAACTTCGTAAATTCTTCCTTTAAAGGAAGGCATTACCTATGCATAACCTGTTTAGATTTCTGCTAATTAATCCTAGTCGGTGTTATAATCGTAGCTTTTATTTCTGTAGCTCTTATTGTTCCTTCTATAGCGACATTAAATAGTGACGTTGATAGAGAGTCGCCTTGTCGTACTCCACTTGCTATTTCTATATTTTTGGTGATTCCGTTATCTGTAATTATTGCTGCAGTCGATTCTTTCATTGTCATTTTCGTAAGCTTTATAAGTTTCATTGGTATATCTAGGTTTTTCATGTCTTCTATTAGGTCGGGTCTTCTTAAGCTATCAAAGGTTTGCTTGAAGTCTATGAAAAAACTGTGTGATTATGTGAACTGCGTCTATTGTTGACCTTCCCTCTCTAAATCTGTGCTGGTAGTCTCCTATTTTAGTTTCAATGTATTTTGAGAGTTTTTGTCTGATTAATGATGTCAATATTTTGTAGCAGCTGTTTAACAGTGTTACTCCTCTATAGTTGTTACATTTTGTGGTGTCCCCTTTCTTAAGAATCGGAAATATTCATCCAGTTTTCCATTCATCGGGCATTTTTTCTTCTCCCCAAATACTTATTATTAGGTCGTATACGACCTAGTAATTATTAACACAAAATATAGCTAAAGTTAAGATTTTAATTATTTTTTCAGTAATAACACAGTATTTGATTTTTGAGATTTCTCTAGGTGTGCATGAAAAAATTAAAATTAAAATTATAAAAAAATGCTTATCTCATTTATAATAAATATTTCTTATTTACCAAACCTTCGTTTTGACGCCCTTTTGGGGTTGCCTTACACGCGTTGCGCGCCCTGTTACGGGGCCCTGAAAATTTTCACAGGATCTCAGATAGGAGAAATTAAAAAAACTAATTTAAGCACCATTTTGGGAACACGGATACAAATTTGAAAACAAAATATTGAAGTTGAAAATTCTTGTTGTTCATTCAGCATTATCTCTTTTATTTTGGTGGCACGTTTGCTGAACTCCAATTTAATATTGGAACTTTTCGTTACTTAAAATATATACAAAAGTGGTTCTTGATAGACTAATTTTAGTCTTTTATTTCCTAAAACCGCTGTAATATGGTATGATAACTAACACATTGGCAACCGTTTGATACCTTGAACTTCAATTAACAACATAATGATAAAGGATGAGTGCCAACTATAAATTAAAACAAAAATGTGAGGTATAAGTCATTCATTTGTATGTTTAGTCCTAAAATAAGCACGTGTATCATAGGTTTATTTTAATTGTATCACATTCAAGTAGTAAAAATAATTATTTGCTTTGTGATCATGATATCTTCCCGTGAGTTAGATATACAACACTTTTTACCAAGGCAAAATAGTTCTTCGCAATCAGCAATGAGCAATAATAAAGATAAACTACATTAATTCATTCGAGGTCAAAAAGATAAACTTATTTGGTATAATTAGATATGTTTAGGAAGGTATATTGTCAAAATTATATCGTTTATTACAGGGATAAACAGATTAAATTATTTAGTAGGTATAATTGGATATGTTTAGGAAGACATTGTCAAAAAACTATAAACAACTTATCAATTGAATTAATATTATTTTGTAAACTATACATATTTTATAGTTATTTAGAAAAAATATAAAAAAAAGAATAATTGTTATTCATTAAGGGGGCAGTACGGTTTGAAATCAACATTTCAAGCACATTTTTGTGAATTTTTTTGAAACTATGGTAAAATTATTTTATTTTTAAATTAAATAAACATAGTCAGTACAAATAGAGTATATAATATATTTAGGTCAAACTAGGCAAACAGAATCAAACGGCAGAGATAACTAGACGAATCCGAATGACTTGTAGACGAAGCAACGAAGCACTTAAAAGCCCAAAACCTAGGAATTTCGTGCAATAAGATGAATCGTCTTGCAATTTTTTGTATTCAGTTCGAGAGAGTGTCAAGCAATTTTGTGAACTAAATTGATCTTCGGCCAAAAAATTTGTGCATGCATGATGGAAAATGAAAAATTTAGAACTCAGGAAATATTGAAGGAAATGAGTTCAATTTTTATATTTGGGGGTTTTGAAGGACAGTGAAGACAAATTTCTTGACGGCGATGGACTACGAGGTACCTGGTGCCCAGGGTGGAGCTCGTCGCCTGGGACCATCGCGAAATGAAGTTTGGATCGAAAAACTGAAAAATACGCGTTTAATATTTTTCAAAAATCTATCGAATGACACTAAATACGACCCCCCACTCCATCCCCTGGAAGTGGGGTGGAGTGTGCGGTTAACTTTAAAATCTTAAACAGGAACGCCCAATTTGTTATTACAGATTTGAATTGCTTACGTAAAAATAAGCAACTTTTATTCGAGAAATATTTTGGAATTGTGGATAGATGGCGCTATAATCGGAAAAAACGATTTATCGTGATACCACAGGTAAATTATAGAAACGATCTAATATCTCGAGAAATGCACTTCCAAATAAAAGACCAAAAAATACGTATTTACTCCACCCCCTGGAGGTGGAGTGGGGGTTAACTTTAAAATCTTAAATGGAAATCATGTTTTATTGCAGATTTGGATTCCTCATAAAAAAATAAGTAATATTTGTTCGGAACATTTTTTAGAATTGTTAATAAATGGTGTTTTTCCGATTATAGCGCCATCTATCCATAATTCGAAAAAATGTCTCGAATAAAAGTTACTTATTTTTACGTAAGGAATCCAAATCTGCAATAAAAATGAGAGCTCCTATGTAAGATTTTAAAGTTACACCCCACCCCACCTCCAAGGGGTGGAGCGGAGGGTCGTGTTTTATGTTATTCGATAGGTTCTTAAAAAAATATAAAAGACGTATTTTTTGGTTTTTTATTTGGAATTGTATTTCTCGGGATATTAGACCGTTTCTATGATTTACCTATGGTATCAACGAAAACATCGTTTTTTCCGATTATAGCGCCATCTATCTACAATTCTAAAAAATATCTTGAATAAGAGTTGTTTACTTTTACGTAAGCAATCCAAATCTGCAATAACAAATGGGGTTTCTATTTAAGATTTTAAAGTTGCCCACACCCCACCTCCAGGGAGTGGAGTGGGGTGGTCGTGTTTAGTGTCATTCTATAGATTTTTAAAAAATATTGAACACGTATTTTTCAATTTTTCGATCCAATCTTCATTTCGCGAATTATTCGATCGTCCCGAGAATTATTCGGTAGTCCCAGGCGACTAGTTCCACCCTGGGCACCAGGTACCTCGGACACCATCGCCGTCATGAAATTCGTATTCAGTGACCTCCAAAACCCCCAAGTATAAAAATTTAACTCATTTCCATCAATATTTCCTGAGTCCTAAATTTTTTATTTTGCATCCCTTCGAGATACACTTTAAAGATGCTTTTTCTCATGCACAAACATTTTTGCCGGAGATCAATTTAGTTCACAAAATTGCTTGACACTCTCACGAATCGAAAGCAAAAATTTGCAAGACGATTTATCTTACTGCACAAAATTCCTAAGTTTAATGCTGCCCCGTCTATTGGGCACCAGTAGGAAGACTCATTGGTGTGTTAAAAAACAAAACGATACCAATAAATCTAAAGAAAAGGGTATTCAACAGTTGTATTCTACCAGTTATGACTTATGGAATGGAGACCATGACACTTACAGAGGTATCAGCCAATAGATGGAGAACGACACAGAGGGCGATCGAACGAGCTATGTTAGGAGTATCTCTGATGGAACATATACGAAATGAGGAAGTGTGAAGAAGGACGAAGGTGGAAGATGTAATTGGAAGAATTGCGCAAATGAAATGGAACTGGGTAGGACACGTGACACGGTAAAACAACGACCGGTGGACGAGAAACATTGCACATTGGAGACCTCGCGAACACAGTCTTAGTAGAGGAAGACCACAAAAACGATGGCTAGACGACATCAAAGTAGTGATGTTGAAAAAGTAACTATTCGTTACAAAGTACTCGTTACTTACGAATACCGAAAGTAACGATTACCATATAGAGAGGCAGATCGTTACTTATATTACTCTGATTACTTCGTTACTTCGTACCAATCGTATTAGAGCGAGTAACGACTATTGTATCTATGTACTATGATTACTTTGATTACTCTGCTTACTTCGTTACTTCGTACCAATCGTATCAGAGCGAGTAACGACTATTATGATTACTTTGATTACTCTGATTACTTCGTACCAATCGTAAAAGAGTGAGTAACGACTATTGTATCTACCTTGATTACTCTGATTACTTCGTACTTCGTGAAGGTCGTGATTATATCGGAATACCTATACAAAATACCTACCTACTGAGAAATACCATTCTCGATATGATTACCGGTACTCAAATGCAAAAGTAACAAAAGTAATCATAGTAATCAAATCATTTTTATCCCTTAAACAGATTGGTGAAGGTCGTTGTTATATCGGAATACCTATACAAACCTACCTACTGAGAAATACCATTCTCGATATGATTACCGGTACTCAAATGCAAAAGTAACAAAAGTATTCATAGTAATCAAATCATTTTTATCCCTTAAACAGATTGGTGAAGGTCGTTGTTATATCGGAATACCTATATAGTCCATGTGGTGAGACCGCTCCCGTCTGGAAAAATTTCTGATTTGGTTTCTTTGTGGATTCCTATTTAAAAATGTCCACTTTAAACAAATCTGAAGGGTGCCGGGCGTAATTTTTGGGCAGAAATTGTTTAAACAATTTTTTTAAACAAATACAAAAGATCACGATTTTTTGCTCTGAAATATATATTATTAGGTTTTTTTGTTTCATTCTTAACAAGAAAGGTATCTTGTAAATTGTCTCAAAAATTAATAGTTTTCGAGTTATAAGCGATTTAAAATCTGAAAAATGCGAAAATACGCATTTTCGAGGCTTAGAAACTCATATTTAAATTAGTATTTTTGAGGTTGCTATATACTTAAATTGAAGTTTAAACATTCAGCTTCAAGATTCTGAAGAGTGATCGCGTCTAACCTTAATTTAAATCGTTGTTTTTTAATTGTTAAATATGCATGTCCATCCGATTTTTTTGCCGGTGCGGCGCGCTCTATTCCAAAAATCTCCTATTTTCCTCCAAAAAATATTTTTTATAGATTCTTTGGGACATTCTAAATAAAAAAAGTTTCTTGACATTTTTCTGAAAAGTTAATAGTTTTAAAGTTATAAGCGATTTAAAAACCGAAAATACGTTTTTTGTCATTTTTCCGATTTTAAATCGCTTATAACTTTAAAACTATTAACTTTTGAGAAAAATGTCAAGAAACTTATTTTATTTAGAATATCCCAAAGAATCTAGAAAAAATATTTTTCGGATGATAAAAGGAGATTTTTGAAATAGAGCGCGCCGCACCGGCAAAAAAATCGGATAAACATGCATATTTAACAATTAAAATACAACGGTATAATTTAAAGTTAGACGCGATCACTCTTCAGAATCTCGAAGATGAATGTTGAGCCTTCAAATTAAGTATCTGGCAACCTCAAAAATACTAATGTAAATATCGAAAATGCGTATTTTCGCATTTTTCAGATTTTAAATCGCTTATAACTCGAAAACTATCAATTTTTGAGAAAAATTACAAGATACCTTTCTTGTTTAGAATGGCCCAAAAAACCTAAAAATAAATATATTAGAGCAAAAAAATGTGATCTTTTGTATTTGTTTAAAAAAATTGTTTAAACAATTTCTGCCCAAAAATTCCGCCCGGCACCCTTCAGATTTGTTTAAAGGGGACATTTTTGAATAGGAATCCACAAAGAAACCGAATCAGAAATTTTTTCAGACGGGAGCGGTCTTACCCCATGGACTAATACAAACCTACCTACTGAGAAATACGATTCTCGATATGATTACCGGTACTCAAATGCAAAAGTAACAAAAGTAATCATAGTAATCAAAGTAACGAATACTGTAAATGATTACTTTATAAAAATGTAACGATTTGTCACGAATACTCGAAATTAACTATAATCAACATCACTACATCAAAGCTAAAGTAGGGAGAAACTGGCGCCAAATAGAACAAAACAGAGAAGAGTGGAGAGCTCATGGAGAAGCCTTTGTCCAGGAGTGGATGCAAATAGGCTGAAGAAGAAAAAGAAAACGAAGGAGAAGAAGAATCAATACAGTTCAAAGAATATCCAAAAAAAATTTCAAGCGAAAATATTGAAAAGTAAGCCAACGGTGGCAAATTTTTTACAGACACCTAAAAAATGGATTTTGCAGTGAACATCAGAACTCGCCATTGGATCAGGTGTAAGAAAACATTCAAAAAGATTTTTTTAGCTTATGAGGAATGGCTTGATTACACGTAACGAGTACAGTGGCGAGACAGCAAACTGTTACTAGGCCGAGACAGTGGTGAGGGCGAGAGATGGTTTATACGTATTTGGCAATTTTTGAATTTGGAGGAGAGTCAGTTCAGTTTCGATTCACAAAAACAAGAAGTAGTGTACTTATGGATCATAAAGCTAACATTAAAAATATATCAAACGGCTTATACCACTGCTTATACACGAATCGACGGATATATTATGAGAAGGAGATAAGCGTCTTTGGACTATAGACAATGGATTTTAAGAAGACCAAATCTCGCTGCAACCGATTTCTTCGATTCATTGATTTTTTTATTTCTTGTCTATACAGGGTGGGGCATTAGTGTGACAACGTCCAATTACTCGTTTGTCGTAAGAGATACGAAAAAAAGTTATTTAGGTTTTAGGTAAAAGTTGGGGAACACATAGTACCATAATTTAAAAATAGTTTCAAATATACAGGGGCGTCCGTGTTGACAGGGTGACACAAACTTATGTTTTTTCAAATGGAACACCCTATATGAGGCGCTCAGAGCAACAGTGGCCTAACCCACAACCCGCAATTTTACCAAAATGTTTTTATTACATTAAATCTATCCCTTATTTAAGTATTTTCAAATGCAAAGGGGCTCAAGCATTAGTTGCTTGAGCCACTCAACATCTGAAAATACTTAAATAAGTAATAATTTATTGTAATAAAAGCGTTTTGGTAAAATTGTGGATTGTGAGTTAGGCCACTGTTGCTCTGAGCGACTCATATATAGACGTATATTTTTACATTTTTGGATTCTCCTCAATGTTTTCTTTCTTAAAATTTATGGTTTTGTAATATTATACGAGGTAGTTTAAAAGTTAATTACGTTTTTGTTAATTTCGTAGCAACATCTACACCCTGTAGAATTGTAGTAATTTGACATCAAATTTTCTATTTATATTCAAACGATTTTTGATATAGTCTACTACTGTTAATAATTAACAATATAGCGAAATGTTTAATTTTAGTATATAGGGTGGGTCGAAACTCGGAATGAGTATTTTCTGAGTTTTCTTAAATAGAACACCCTATATTTTAGTATTGTAATGAAATGATATTTTATGATACTTGTTTATTTCATAACCATTCCCTATACCTAAGTGCTTTAATTTGCAAGTTATTTGTGATTCTTTAAGCCAAACATTAATTGCAACAAAAATTACGTGTAATTTTATTAGGTGGCCGTGAAGATATCCTAATCAAAAATAATTTTTCGAAAAAAAAAACAACATAATAATCTAGCCTGATCCTTAATTTATTAATGTTGGATGATATATCCAAATACATTCGTAGTTAAGGTTTTTGGTGCTTAAAATTTTAATCAAACATACAAAATTCTCCCTAGTTGGCTATGACACAAAATTTGCTGAAACATTTGACATTAAACTTCCAGTTGATTAGTTACCATTACTAATATTAATTTTTCTAATGGGGAACTGATTAAAATGGCTTTGTGCTAGGAGAGTATAATAAAAATGAGCTACTTGCAATAAAAATTTATCCTCAGCAATTCCCTGATAGACGACAACCAAAAAGAGAATCTTTTGAAAGTATACTAAAACGGTTTCAACAGACTAGATACTTAAATTGTAAGAACGGTTGTACTAATATGCAGATCCTCAGTGACACTAATGATTACATTTAATTCCTGTTTTCTTCACTTGCTATAGTTTTTGTTCAATCAGATTTATCATAATCTAAGTGTCCAGTCCGTTTAAACCGTTCTAGTATATTTTTAAACGTTTCTTTTCTTAGTTGTCGTCTATCAGGGAATTTATGATGAAAAATTCTTATTGTTAGTAGCACATTTTTGTTATACTCCACTAGCACAAACATCTTATTAATCAGTTCCTCATTAGAAAAATTCATATTAGTAATGGTAACAAAGCAACAAGCACCTGGAACTATAAAAATAGTATAATATCAAATGTTTAAGGAAATTTAGTGTCATAGCCGACTAGGTAGAATATTGTATGTTTTTATTAATATTTTGCTCACCAACAATCTTAACTACGAATTTATTTGGATATCTCATCCAATATAAATAAATTAAGGATCAGGCCAGATTATGATGTATTTTTTTTTTTCGAAAAATTATTTTTGATTGAATATTTTCACGGCCACCTAATAAAATTTCACGTAATTTTTCTTGTAATTAATGTTTGGCTTAAAGGATCACGAATAACTTACAAATTAAAGCACTTAGGTATAGGGAATGCTTAAGAAATAAAAAAGTACCATAAAATATCATTTCATGACAATACTAAAATACAGGGTGTTCCATTTAAGAGAACTAAGAAAATACTCATTCCGAGTTTCGACCAACCCTGTATACTAAAATTTAACATTTCGCTATACTGTTAATTTTTAACAATAGTAGACTATATTAAAAATCGTTTAAACGTAAAATAAAAATTTGATGTTAAATTACTACAATTCTACAGAGTGTAAATATTGCTACAAAATTAACAAAAAAACGTAATTATCTTTTAAACTACCTCGTATAGTATTACAAAACCATATATTTTAAGAATGAAAACATTGAGGATAATCCAAAAATGTAAAAATATACAGGGTATTCCATTTAAAAAAAAACATAAGTTTGTGCCACCCTGTCAATACGCACGCCCCTGTATATTTGAAAATATTTTTAAATTATTGTCCTATCAGTGCCCCAACTTTTACCTAAATACCTTTTTTTCGTATCTCTTACGACAAACGAGTAATTGGACTTTGTCATACTAATGCCCACCCTGTATGTCGAATTTAAATTTTTTATTTTATTTGACTTCTTGAGTTTTAAAACCAACAATATTTATTTATTTTACAATCGATACATATGCTGCATCACGTTTTTGTTTATTTTTATACTCCAAAGATTTGAAATTTCATAAGCACGGATGTTACTTATCTATACAATTGAACTAAACTTTATTGTCCTATCTGAGTTCCATTTATTAGATATTTTTGAGAATCACATATCACATTGATTAACACAAGTCGTCTCCTTTGATGAAGTGGTAATATGCACAGTTACACAGTGAGTAGCGAGTGTTGTTTACACATATACCGAGTGGATTGGCGAGTATACGATTGAAGGGTGGGAGGTCGAAGACTCGGCCTAGTAAATAGAACAAGATCCGAGTGACTGTCTCGCCGTATGACCGGGTCGAGTGCTCGGCCAAGTACTCGGTAGTATGTTTATACCTACCAAACGAGCACTCGGCCGAGAACATTGTCTCGCTACAATACTCGTTATGTGTAATCAAGGTTTTAGTTTTAATGATTTTTGAGTTTTTGGTATCACTCAGAAGTCAAAATAAGGAAATTTCTTGAAAAATAGAACCGTGAAAATCAATATATTTGTTACCGGCCAAATCCGATTTCAGGACAAACTAGTTTGGCCTAGGCCAAACTAGCTTGTCCTGAACGCGATAGGATAAACTAGTTTGGCCTAACTAGTTTAACCTAGGCCAAACTAGTTTATCCTGATATTAACACGGACATTGCAGGATAAACTAGTACGGCCTAGTATAAACATTATAGTATACCTACAAAGCTAAAATAAGTAGATAAACTGAATAAAATACTCTGTAATTTGTAAAAAACCATTTCTGTTAGAACGATAATGATTTGTCGTTAAAACTAATGGACAATTGGTAATACCTACAAAAAATCAGAAAATAAAAAATAATCAGTGTTTTTTTATAAAAGCAATTATACCTCAATTATAAAAATGATTATTTATTTTTCCATGGAGTGCTTTGGTGACACTTAGAATAATTGCAGAGTATCATTACCTTCTTGCACTTGCATCTGTTTGTGGGGAACAGTTTTTGTTGCAGCTGCAATTTGTCCTAATCCAGAGTGACCCAACTGAATGTCTCATAGCTGCAACCCTTAACGATATTTCAGAGACTTGATTTACATCTGCTACCTCTCAAAAATTTGATAGCAAATGTCGATTTCTGATCTAAAAAAAATTAAAAACCTTTTAGAAACATTAATACTTACCTACCCCAAAAAGTTAGATAAATTATTAAGTAAGAAAAAATAAAACCTACAATATAGTTTCTAAAGTACCTACACCACAAAGTTGGCACCAAACTTTGTACCGGGTGTCCCAATAACAATGGCCCTCTGCCATATCTCAGGAACCCTTTATAGTACAGCTTTGAGAAAAAAATATTTATAACAAAAGTTGCTTCGGGAAAAGCCTGGAAATTATTTTCATAATTGTAGGTCCACCGTTAGAGGGCGTAATTGAATATCAAAAATTAAAAAATCAAAATTTTACAATATTTACCTAATGAAAGGGTACTGGAAATCCAATGATCGTATTCTTCATAAAATTCTACGCATATTTGATTTCACAAGTTTAAGTCTACCTTTCCAAATAAGAGGTGGGGGTGAGTGGGAACCTTCTTATGAAAAAAAGTCCGGTTCTGCTAAATCGAATTTTGCATACTTGCTCTTGTTGAAAACAGCTCTTTTTCGTCAATGTAAGTGTCTTATTTTCGAAATAGCCTAATAAGTAATATGCCAGCTGGGAGGAGTTATTTAATTATTTTCAGAAATCTAGTTTTCTTTGAAAAATAATAAATACAAGTATGCATTTTTAATCCTGTATTACAAAATTAGACCAAATTAGCAACAGAATACTGAAAACCGCATGTCGATACCTATTTTCTATCTCGAGATATTTTAAGAAATGTCTTAATTCTAAACATACTTGTTACTGTCACCGGTAAACTAAGTTAAGGAAAAGTAAAATATTCAAATTGTTGCCCATCATTTTCGATGCAATCATTTACTCTTTCAAGAGTAAATTGAACACTTGAACAGCAGTCTGAATTTCTGCACTCGCAATGCTTTGAATGGCGTTTCGTATTATTTAAATCATGTTTTCTCGAGCAGTGGGCCTAGCGGCAAAAACAAGGTCTTTAATCCGTCCCCATAAATATAAGTCTAAAACAGTTAAATCTGTTGCTGTTAAATATTCTCTAGAAAGAATAAATGCTTGCATCACAAATGATGGGCAACAATTTGAACATTTAGGCCGTCACTAAGTAAGTAGTTGCTTTTATTTCTTTGTTATTTTTATAGTGTTGTTTATCTTATTGTTGTTTTAATTAATTATATACGTTTACATCTGGAAAATGTTTATTTGTTTTTTCCATAGCACATTACTTTTCCTTAACTTCGTTTACCGGTGACAGTAATAGTTAGGTTAGAATTAAAACATTTCTTAAAATATCTCGAGATAGAAAATAGGTATCGACATGCGGTTTTCGGTATTCTGTTGCTAATTTGGTCTAATTTTGTAATACAGGATTAAAAATGCATACTTGTATTTAATAGTTTCTAAAGAAAACTAGATTTCTGAAAATAATTAAATAACTCCTCCCAGATGGCATATTACTTATTAGGCGTTTTCGAAAATAAGACACTTACATTGACGAAAAAGAGCTGTTTTCAACAAGACCAAGTATGCAAAATTCGATTTAGCAGAACCGGACTTACAGCCATTTTTTCATAAGAAGGTTCCCACTCACCCCCACCTCTTATTTACAAAGGTAGACTTAAACTTGTGAAATCAATTATGCGTAAAATTTTATGTAGAATACGATGATGGGACATTCAGTGCCCTTTCATTAGGAGAATTTTGTAAAATTTAGATTTTTTAATTTTTGATATTCAATTACGCCCTCTAGCGGTGGACCTACAATTATGAAAATAATTTCCAGGGTTTTTCCGAGTCAACTTTTATTATAATTTTTTTTTCTTAAAGCTGTGCTATAAACGGTTCCTGAGATATGGCCGAGGGCCATTCTTATTGGGACACCCGGTACATATACTTCAGAAACTATAATCTGGATTTTATTTTTTCTTACTTAATAATTTATCTAACTTTTTGGGGTATTGAGTTCTCGAATAGGTGTTTAATTTTTTTTCATATCAGAATTCGACATTTGCCATCAAACTGATTTAGATATAGCAGATGTAAACTAAGGCTCTATATATCGTTAAGAGTTGCAGCTACGAGAGATTCAGTTGCATCAGGACAAGGTTTTGTCAAATCCAGCTGCAACAAAAACTGTTCCACAAACAGATGCAAGTGCAGGAAGGCACTGATACTCCGGAATCTAAGTGTCATCAAAGCACTCCATGGAAAAATAAATAAGAATTTTTATAATTGAAGCTTGCCATATGCAAAACGTTGTAAGTGCCACTTTTTCACAAACGCGGATTATAAGCAAAATAGATAGTATGTGCCATGCTTTACTTGCACAAGAAAATTTACATCGATGGCGCTTTGCCTAGCGGCGATATAAGGAATTAAATACCAAAACGTAGTAAGTGCCAACGAACAGTTGCTTATTTAACATAACCTAGCAAAGCTTTTGGAGCGGTGTTTGGGTGTACTGTTTTCGAAAAAAAAAATGGACATTCCTGAAGATATACGTGCCAAAAAAAGAAAAATTACTGGAAATGTAAGAGAAGATGTAAAACGCAATAAAAACTCTGGAAGTCCATACGTAACTTTAAAGCAAAAGCGAGCAATACCTGGCAAACTTTTTTGCGAAGAGGTAAAGTAAAAAGTTTTAATTTCTTTTTGGGAGCGTATAGAGCTTAGTTGCCTGAAGGGAATTGGTATATTTCATTAAAATATTCTTTTAGGTAAAGTGCAGCTGTCAGTACTCTTACTCTTGTAAGCTAATTAGTGTTGTTGCAAGAAAAAGAGTGTTTGAGCAGTTTTGGAAACTGGCAGATTATAATGAACAACACAACTTTTTACGTTCCCTCATTCGACCTACTTTAATCAAACGTAGAAGACATGGAAATTACGATAATCACAACCAGAGCAGACGACAGCACTCATTTAAAATATTTTCTACCACTTCCAGGAGAATCTGAAGTTCAGGTATGTAAAAGTACTTTGTGTTTAACTTTGGCTATTACACAAAGAATATTGGAGATACTTAGTCAGCGATTACTCTCCTCCGGCATATCTGTTCAAGACAGACGAGGTGGTAAACGTCGTGCCAGAAAAAAACCCTATGGAAACAAAAAATTATTGATTTTATTGCGTTAATTCCTAGCAGAGAAAGCCATTACAGTCGAGAAAACGTTACAAATCGAAGATACCTGTCTGAAGATTTGAATGTTCGTAAGCTATATAATGCCATTCTTGAAAAACATCGGCTTGATAGAACAAAGCCCCCAGTTTCCCGACAATGGTTTAATGAAATTTTCAACAAAGAATTCAGTTTAGCCTTCGTAGCCCCAAGAGTGGACACCTGTCCTACTTGCGACCAGTACAAAATTTCTATAGCTGCTAGTAAGACTCCCGTGGAAAAAAATGAATTCGAACTAAAGAGAGACTTACATCAACGTAAAGCAGAGAGCGCTCAAAAAATGATGTCCCAAAATATAGTAGCTTGCAAAAGTTCTCAGTCTGATGTATGTGTGCTGTCTTACGATTTACAAAAGAAGCTATATATTCCAGCGTTGACTCATACGCAGATGTACTATAGTCGGCAATTTACTTGTATTAATCTGGGAATACATTTTGAAGATGAAGGGAAAGGTTTTATGTACCTATAGTAGTTGTTTGTATAATTACGTTACAGGTCAGCTTAATACTACAAAGCGAAAATTGGTTCTATGGTCCGATAACTGCGGAGGGCAGAATAAAAACCAGGATATTTTGGCTGTTTATATTACCCTGGTAGCCAAATGGTATTTCGACGAGATAGTGCATAAGTTTCCACAAAGTGGCCACACATTCCTATCATGTGATCGGGACTTTGGCTGCATTGAAAAAGCCAAAAAAAGGTCTTAAGCCTGAAGTACCTACGGATTTGGTAGAACAAAGAAAAAATTAAAGAAATTAGAAGTATGATCCCTTTCATTTCACCCGCCAATCAAGAATTTTATCAAAAACTGGTGGAGAGTCAGGAGCCCTACAAAATGAATAAAATAAGTTACAACTTATAAGTTTATAATAAAATGTTTTGTATTAGCATTATAATAATAACATTGTATTTAACAAACTGTTTTGTATAGTAAAGGCGTCAAAAAAACAATATGTTCATCTTTTGTTTAAAATACGATTTTTACCATCCATTATACATGTGCAACTTTATTGGCACATATTAGGTTTTCATAATTAATGGCTAATAACAAATTTATTACCGATGTTTTAATTAAAGTATATGTTTTACTACCTGCCTATATCTAAAATGATATCAAAAATAGCTACAAATATTTTAATTTCTTAGTAAGCTAAAACAAAACAAATTAATGCGCCTACTGTAAAAATTTTAAAATTGCTCATACCATCTTTTGCATATGGCACGCTTCAATTGAAGTATAATTATTGCTTTTATAAAAAAAAACACTGATTATTTTTTATAATGTGATTATTTGTATTACCAATTGTCAATTAGTTTTAACGATCATTTTAATTAAAATGATTATTTTCAAATTACAGAGTATTTTATTCAGTTTTTCTATTTATCTTGGCTTTGTACGTATATGTTTATACTAGGCCGTACTAGTTTATCCTGCAGTGTCTGTATTCATATAAGAATAAACTACTTTGGCCTATGCCAAACTAGTTTATCCTGAGATCGGGTTTTGCCGGTAACATATTTATTATTGTTAAACAAAAAATAAGCATAAAACAAAAAATATCTCGACGGTGTTACGTCACGAAGTGTCTAAAGAAAATTCATGCAAAAAGTCAGGTGGGTCGGTTGAGCAGTTTTTGAGTTACAATGTCCACCACCTTTGAGAAAAAAGCGATTCTCAGTTTTGAGAAAAACGCGTTTAAAGTTTTGACAACTTTTATTTTCAATTTCTTTTCTGTCTGTCAAATCGTAAAGTGATGCACACCGAAACATTATTTTGAATCGCGGAGGAATTTACAAAAGATAAAGAGAGCAACTGTTGACTTTTTCTCACTACGCTGAAGCGCGCTGGCGCGAAGCTGCTGCAATGCGAGTCGAAGGTAGGAATATACAACATGCTATGTATTTTCGGTAATTTTGTTCCCAATCTGAAATTTTTAGAAAGCATTCTTGAAGGTATGTACTTTTATTTAAAATAATAAAAAAATCGAAAATTTAAAAATTTTCAAACCACTATTGGCATCAAGTATTTGCTGGACTTCTATATATGGCATATTAAATTATCAAGAGATTCTTGAGCAATTTCTCCCCATAACCATGGTAACAGTTCTCGAAGTTGCTGAAGGGTCTGCTGAGGGGGTACGTAATATGTAAGCCTTCTTTGTAGCGTGCCCCAAGACTGTTCGATGGGATTGAGGTCAGAAGAGCGTGGTGGTAATGCCGAATGAGGAATTCCATTTAACACTCTATTTTATTCGACTACTAACTGCAGATATATGTGGTCGAGTATTATCGTCGAGAAAAAAACTGACCTCCAAGGCTGCATAAAATTTAACAATAATATTATCAATAATGTCCCGTCTGTACATATCATCATTCATAGTGTCCTGGTAAAGATAGAAATCTGTTCTTCCACCGAGACAGATACCAGTACCACCATCCCCAAATGGATGAACCATCTTACACAGTCTTTGATTTCTTGTCCGTACACGTACTCAACAGCTATCTGAAAATCAGCAAAATCTAGACTCGTCTGTGAACAATACTTAATGCCATTCATCTCTTCAATGTAAATGTGCTCTAGCCAGGGGCGTAACAGAGGCTCCCGTAGCATGAAGCTTGCGGGGGGAATATATCAGGGGCCCCATCTTGTCGTCTAACATATTATGTAAATATATATCAATGATAAATGTTTTAAGCATGCATACGCAACGTTTTTCAGCAGTGCCTGGAAATCTTCAAAAACTTTCCTCGATTCGATTTAGCAAACAATGCAGAAAAACGTCCTACCAAAATCGCTTACTCTAAAAACGTTATCGGTGACTAGGTGGTCATCCAGATTACAAACTGTGCTTGGTGTAAAGCAGAACTACATGACAGTTTTAAAAACATAGTCTAAAATAATATTAACTACCACAGATCGTGAGTAGAGAATGACAACTAATAATTATGGAACAGTTTGAATTTGTGTTCCCATCTATTTTACAAAATAAAGTACTACTTTTACATTACAATTGTAAAGAATTTTTCTCAAATCTTTAGACAAAACTATATGCCATTTTTACAAGAATCCAAAGGTTTTGCTACTAATTGTGGCTTTCCCGGTACTTTTAAAATCAAAAGGTTTAATAGATTTAAGGAGCATTTTGTAATTTTGGATTTAGGCATGTTTTTCGAAAATCTCGATGCAGTCATTGAACAAATTCAAGCTGGATTTATAAGTATGTACAAAGTGAACAACGATTTTAAAGTCTCACATCCTAGAAGTGGATATCTTTTCAAATCGGATCCAGAAGTTTTCGCAGGAGTCAGTAAATTAGTTGCTGCGTACCCGTCAGATTTAAGTAATGAGTTTTTCGAGCAACTGCAATTTGTTAGAAAATCATTGAGGACACGGTTGGAATCGGCGAACTCTAATTATGTATGATGCAGCCAAAACTATTCTTTTAGATTTTTATTTCACTAGTGATTGCATAGTGATTGCATCTTGCATACCAGAAGTGTGTCATGTGTACATTTTGTTTTCAACTTTACCCGTCACGACCACTAGTTCTGAGAGATATTTTTCTGAGCTTAAATTAATAAAACCATATCTTCGTAGTACAATGTCAGAAGTTCTCTAGCGCTAACCATTAAAAACGAATTTGTCCATCAGCCATCAGATAGATATTAATAAAATAATTATTGTAGATATATTCGTTGATAGTAGTGCACGAAGAAAGTTGTTCACCTCATAGAATAATACTATGTAATATTATAATAATTTAAAAAGTGTAGGCCAAAAATTTCGGACTAATGATTTTTAAATGCATTCATTCATTTTATTCTAATCCTGAGAAAACTAATAAATATTTTTGAAAACTTTATACGCAGAATGAAAGATTACATTATTACCGAGGGCTGAAAGTCTTAGAATAAACATAAAGTTTCTTTTGAATGGGATATTTGCAATTAAAAATCATACTAAATTTTCTCTTTTTTCATCCCTGTAACTTACTGAATTAAACATTACCTATAGAAGTTTTCAGGGGCTTTTGGCTCTCACTAATAATGTGTTTAATCTTTCATTGTGCGTTTTAATTTTTCAAAAATACTTACTAGTTTTCTCAGGATTCGAAAAAAATGAATGCATTTAAAAAGCAATGGCACGAAAGTTTGCGACTACGCTCTTAATTTTTGTTCTATTTTATTATATATCAATAAAGTTGTTGTAAATGATAGTTCTATACCAATAAAGCTGTAATAAACAGTGCACAAATACACTATATGTATGTATACGTTTTTGCTATATAAGTCGCATCTAGTAATTTTTTCAATTCTGCAGGGGGACCCCGACGGAGTTTGTTACGCCACTGGCTCTAGCTCAATCTAATTTTTAATACCGATATCGTAAAGTCAATAGTACACGTCTCAAAAGACGCCTAGACACCAAACCAAATGTTTTTAAATGTCTTCGAATATTTCGAGGGGAAACAAGGGTACCAGTGCCATCTTGAAGGCGCTGAGACAGTGTTAATGCAACAGAAAAAGACTCCCTCCGGTCAGTTAGTGCAACATATCGGTCATCTTGAGCCGTGGTAATTGTAGACTGACCTGTTCTTTGTTCTTAAGCAACATTTCCGGTGTTCCAAAATCTAGAGGCACCTCTTGAAATACCACTTTGCGGAACATTGAAAATATTATTGGCAACTTCGATTTATATGGTAAAATTTTGGAACTTGGTTTTCTATAAACTTGCAAGTTGGTTTATGTTCTTTAGGTTCACTGCTAAGTTTTTTAACAAGCTTCGATGCTATTTTGCTACTATGTGTCTTGCCCATCTTTTCAGGTTGTTGATTCACTTTTCCTTTCTGAATTAACTCACCTGTTTGAGTAGAACTGCTCAGCAATCAACCGTTTCTGGGCTAAAATAGAAGAGGCTACATTTTACCATGCCTTTCCATATCTAAACTGGTGTTGACAGAAATTTTTTATGTCGCCATATCGCTGGCAACTAGTGCATTGGGAAATTACCCTTCTTTCTTACGGCCGTTCAAATATTATTGATGTTTGAGAAATTATTTGTTTTCTAATGAGAAAAAGTGCTGTAGTGTGTACTGAGTTCCTGCGCCGCTGTAAATTTATTGTATTAGCGTATGGCTTACATCACAGAATAGGTAATTATTTAAATTTATGCATTATACAATGCATCACACACAGATGTGCAGTTTTGTATGTATTCGATTGACCCTTCGGTTGTGTATGATCTGCGTGGGAAGTCCTGAACTATGTATGTGTCTGATCGTCTGTCTTGTAGTGCTGCAGTCAAAAGAAGAAGACGGCGAGGGAAGTTTACCCCATCTGTAGAGGGAGTCGGCGAATCTTCCACAGTTTGTTCTAATTCGATTAAGGTCTGCCTAAATCTTGCGGGGACGTTGAAATTCGTCAACTTTGTCTATGATGTCCGGTATACATACTATGGTAATGCAGATCTGTCTTACTTTCCCAATCTTCTCTCCATCGGGTATTTAAGTCAAAATTGGATTGCTGCAGCGCTTGAGCAGATTTCGGAAGAGGAAATCTTGATCGGAAACGGTTTCCAAGAATATCGGGGATGTCGTTGTGGACTAGAAGTTCACAACTGTCCATTATTTTGTTATAGGCTTTAACCAATGCATGTTCTTTATTAGTGCATATATACTGTTATGCTCTGTATTTCTCTCTGTTATGAGATTGATCAGCAAATTCTTATTTTGATTAATTACTTAATTATTTTAATTATTACTTATGTAAAACAAAAGCAAAATTAAATTGAATTTTCTAATAAATTTTATTCTCAGGGCTATTTTAATTTGAATGCATTACTTTCGGTTTGTGGCTTCTAGTATCTCTAGTTGCTTATTTCATCCAGGGACAAAACAGGGAAATTAAACACACTCGATGTCATATAAATGTTATAAAATATTTTTTATTTATTTAATATACCATAAACATAAGATTTAAAAATTATACTAAAATTTAATTCTGTTGCAACTCTTTTTCATCTACTAAACTAAGCTTTAATTCTGATATCTCCTTTGTTTTAACAAAAACTTTATTTAAATAATTCGTTAGACTATTTTTCCAAAAAGTACTAAAATTTACTTTTCTCCTTTTGAATTGATTACTTATTTCTTCTTTAAATTTTGGAATGACTAAATTATGCTATAGAACTGTTCAATACAAAAATAAATGAATATGGTGTGGATATAAAACAAACTCTCTCCGTTTCACAAAAATTCTGACTAACCTTTTTGTTCTTCATTACTTCTTCTCCTGATGTAGCGAAAGGTCCTTCTCGTCCAAACTGTTTCACAAACAAACAAACAACGGGACTCGCTCGAAATCTCTATTCAGTTTTTTCTCTGCTCGATGTCTTGTGCAAATTGATACCCACCCGCTACTCGTTCTAGACAGAAAACAGGAATCTCCTCGGACACAAGGAAAATTAACTTCTCAACTCGGTCAACGATTTCGTCTCACCACGATCTGCTCGCAAAGGCCAATTTCACCACTTTACACCGACTTCTCACTTTTTAAAAACTGGACTGTCCTCTCCAGATATTAATTACACAGTGACCATTTTTTCTCCCCTCAAAATCAGACTCAACACTCTCATCCCCACCATCTATCTTTCTCCGCCAATCACAAATATCCTGTCTACCCACAACATCCATATTTTCATTTCTTAAGAACCAATTTATTTTGTATACAACTTTTCCATTTTGTTAAATTCTAGGAGACACCAAATTACTTTCGTTGTTTCACAATGCTAAACAAAAGGCCTTATATTCTAAACTCAATAAATTTGCTTATTGCCTGTCCTTCTAAGAAACATTTATAAAACGTAATTTTTCATTCCAAAGCGAACTAAATGTACTTTCTAATTTTTACCGCATAATTGTATGTCTGTTCAAAGAACCATTAACAAATCACTTAACGATTTCACTTTCCGCGAAAACCACTGTTTACTAACTAAATTATAACATTTACAATTTTTGGTCATATACCGGGCGATGAAAATCTATGATCTCGTGGTCTCTGATATAAATTTATTTTCTAAATGTTTCCCATAAAAATTATACAACAATATATTGAAGAATGTTATACTATCAAACGCAATAAATACATAAAAAAATTGTTCTGGGCATATTTATATGATGACTTAATTAATAATGTTAATTAGTGTTAATTAATATTTATACTCAGTATTTGTTTTAGATATCTTGGATTTCAAGTTTTATGCCTCTTGGTGCTCTACTTGGAGGACTTGGTGGAGGAACTCTTATTGAATTCATTGGCCGTAAATGGAGCATCATGTTAACAAACGTTTGTTTCCTGGTGTCCTGGTTGCTCTGTTACTGCGCTTCAAGCTACCTATATCTCTACATAGGCAGGATAATAATTGGGCTTAGTGTGGGGGTAGCCTCCCTAACGCTTCCTGTGTACACCGCTGAAAGTTTACAACCCGAAGTTCGAGGATCTCTAGGACTTTTGCCAACTGGTCTGGGTAACTTAGGTGTACTTATTTGCTTTACTTTGGGAGCATTCTACGAATGGCAAGTACTTGCCTTAGTGGGGGCTCTGGTATCCATTCCGTTCCTTGTAATGATTTGGTTTATACCAGAAACTCCCAAATTTCTTCTAGGAAAGGGAAAATTAGACAAAGCAAAATCATCTTTACAATGGCTTCGTGGAAAAAATTCAGACATCGGAAAAGAGTTCACAGATCTTCAAAGAATACAGCAGGAATCTAATGAGCTTAATGCAACTCTCTTAGATCTTTTTTCGAAGAAAAATATGAAACTTATAGTTGTAGCCTTAGGTTTAATGTTCTTCCAGCAGTTCAGCGGTATAAACGCTGTTATTTTCTACACAACAACAATTTTTGAATATGCAGGATCAAGTCTAGATAAAAAATATTGTACAATAATTGTTGGTGTGGTTAACTTTGGATCAAGTTTTATTGCCGCGATGCTAATCGATAGGTTAGGTAGAAAAGTTTTGTTATATATTTCAAGTATATCCATGATAGTGTCGTTAAATGTACTTGGAATATATTTCTATTTAAAAGATGTAGCACACACTGATATATCGGCCATAGGATGGTTACCCCTTGTAAGCTTCATGGTATATGTTCTTGGTTTCTCTTTGGGTTACGGCCCCATTCCTTGGCTGATGATGGGAGAGATTTTCCCAGCTAAAATAAGAGGCCCTGCGGCATCTCTTGCTACTGCTTTCAATTGGACATGTACTTTTATAGTAACCAAGACATTTTTGCTCATCCGTGACGGTATAGGCACGCATTATACTTTCTGGATGTATGGAATTATTGTTACATTATCATTATTCTTCGTATTCGTTTTTGTGCCAGAGACCAGAGGAATCAGCTTAGCTGATATCGAAAGAAGACTGACTGGAATTAGAACTACTAGAAGGATTAGCTCTGTAGCGAATCTTAAACCATTACCAAGCACTATTGGATAAGCAACTAAAGCTTCTGGTATTATACAACTTAAAAATTATTGTTTGAGTTTTATAATATGGGTATGTCATATGAACTTATTTATTATATTGAATAAAATAAATTTAAATACAAAAATATACAAAACTTAAATATTTATGTTAGGTATAAATATGTTATAGTTTTTATATTGTGACCACAGGCTCTATACCTATATTATTATGTATACTTGACCATTGACCATCCATGTAGAACAAATTGACAGACATATCTGAACCGCCAAAGTCAGACTGATCGAAAACTTTGGTTATGCGACGTTGTCAGATCAATCGAGTTTCAAAGGTTCTTCGGTTTTTTATTTGTTATTTTACCTGTTTCATAATAAAATTTCCTTCTGCGTAAATTTTAAAACATAGTGTATAGTTTTACGGGATTGTGCACTTAGTGTCCTATTTTTCACGGCACATATGATTAAATGTATTCTAAATAAACAACTAACTGGCCATGTCACTGATTTCGTGCACAATGCATTTAAATGGATGTTTACTATTTGCACCAACGCGTTCAACTGAAGTCCGTTGATTTGCTGCCAGCGTTCATTAGCGGTTTCGCATATTTCTGTACAACTGTACCGATTATCTGTCAAAGATCCACGGCCACACTAACGTATGACGAATGACTTATGGCGACTAACAGGGCAAGTAGTTGTAGTAATAATTTTTCTGTAGGAGTGACAGGCTCATCATTTCTCTTTCCAGATTGCACACACTAGAATATTAGGCTCAGACAATAAATTTTAAGTTGTATTCTATTATGTGGTAGAAAATATTTGCTGACAGTTGACGTACCTGGTTGCTTGATCAAAAATGAATTTCCAAAATAGTTCCCTAATTTTATAAACTAGTTACAATTATTATTACCAAATTTCGGTGTTACTATTTGTAAAAGTATTATCAGTGATGATAAACTACGTTTAAATGAGTAGTTTCGAATTTTGCTGTTTATTATTTTCTTTTTCTTTCACCAACAAGAGCAGTATTTGTGGGTTTATCTGATGTTTACTTCACAGAAATATATTATAGCAACGTATAATATCCACAATGTGTCAGTATCTCGATGTAACTTAGTCGCATTGCTTTATGGACAAACAGATGATGTAATGATGTTCTGAAAAATGGTACAAATTATCCTATTAGAAAAAATGTGAGTTTACTAAAACCACCATAAATTAATTACAACATTATAACAGAACTAATTATAAGGTATTACATATATAAATTTACCACATTAATGTTGCATTAGAAACCAAATAAGCTATGCCATGATAAACCACAGATTTAAAAACAGTATACAGAGTGTCAAAACTTACCCTGGTGATGAAGGTCCCTCTGATCAGAACTTATTAGTAGCCAAGTTTGAGTGCGCTCTGAAAAAAAAAAAAAGAAAAATAAGACAAAAAATGCACACGAAATTACTAAAAGAAAACGATATAAACAATACACAACAAGAGCTGAAGAACATTCTAAAGAAAAAAATGATTCTAAAGGTAAAGGAACAGAAGATTAGGACAAAATATGGAGCGACCTAAAAATAATATTGCGGAAATAAAAAAAAACCTCAAACCAGCAGAAAAACGGCAAAGAAACCTTGTGTGGCCAAAGAAATACTAGAGAAAGAAGACAATACAAGCACAAGGACAACAAGAAATACAAAGAGATACATTGGATGACAGAGAGGTGTGGAACTACAGTTTTTCCAATATAGATAATTTTAATCTTACAGTGCGGTACGACTTGGTGAAACGTTATGTATTCTACTATATGGCATGTAAGCATGGACATTGAAAATCGGTACAATACGGAAACTGGAATGCTTTGAGATGTGAATATTTCGCAGCTTGCTAAAGATTCCTTGGAGACTTGCTATAAGTTAATCTGCACTATTATTGCCATAAGGTAATATTTACAATATTTTTGGTATCTGATCTTACAACATTCTTTTGAGAGGTTTTCTTCGGTGTCTTAAAAGCTCTGTCTCTTTTAACACTCCAACAGTAAATAGCCATCGCGTGTACCTTCTGGTACTTTTCTTCCATTTTGTTTCCGGAAAAACTATTTTGTATTTAAGTCTCGAACAAATTATTATAAAGAAAAGTTATGGTATGAGATCTGCCACGAAGGATTTGTTTAAGAGAATTTGTAGTTCATGATGACATTGTTAGGGGTATAGTGTATACCTACACCTAAAGACGAACCAACACTTTTTTACTGGAATCTCTCCTGTCTCAATTTGGAGAAGAAGAACCTGTTATTAAATTTCTACGCAAAATAATGATATCACGATATTGATGGCATGCGAGCCAATCACATTGTAGAGAAGTTGGCTTTAGAAACCTTTAACACGAATATGAAAGAACTAAGCTGCCGGTTATAACCGGTCAAAAAACCGCTTATTACAAAAACATATTACTTATATCACATTGCACTTTAGTTTGAGATACTCCATTCGAATCGATATCGTTATTATGGATATCGATACTATAGAAAGAATAATATGTCGATATCAAGATAATCAATCGATATAAACGGCGTCGGAGTGTATTGCGTAGTAGGATGGGGAAGGAGGAACTGGAGGTTGGAACTAGGCAATCGGGATAGAAAACAGAAATCAGTCATCAGTGTAGTCAAATATGTTTAGGTTTCGAGGCGAAAAATTTCCCTATTTTTTCGCTGAACTCATTATTTTTTCTAGAGATAACATCAGCTTTTTCACCGGTTATTACTTTAAAAAGAAATCCGGTTATAACCGGGACAAAAAACAGAAAACCCGATTATTGTGGAGTAAAAAACCGGTTTTAGGTTATAACCGGTAGGTTTTTCCCACCCCAATCGATTACTAGATATTGGCGCATGTCTTCTCAATGTGAAATAGCTGAATCCAAAGTGGAATATGTCAACTTTTTCGATTAATATAGCAATGTGGCTTATTCACGAACTCAAACTGATTTTTATTCAAAATATGTATTTACTACATATATACAGCAAAAACGTAAATAACTTAAGGGTTAAACACAGACATTTTTATAGATATTTATTGAAAGGTAAAGTTATATTTAAATACCAATTATACAGGTATCATCAACCGTTTATATAAATCGTTTTTTATCAGGTACTTTCTTGATTTCATAAATAAATTAAAGCCAGTAGTTTTAGAACTGTTGGAGTTATTAACGGAATTTAAAATAATATAAAAGCTTCTTGCCTAGAAGCATTAGTGAAGTTACAAACATTCGTGATATGGTTACAAATATTCATAACATTTTGGAAAATTCTGTGGATAAAATGGGTCCGGATTTATGAAATATGCAATTTCTATAATATGTATGTACAAGTCGACAGAAATATCTAAAACTGCCAAGGTCTGACCGATCGAAAACTTTAGTTACGCAACGTTGCCAGATCAATCGGGTTTTAAAGGTTTTTCGATTTTTTATATTACCTGTTTCACACTAAAATTTCCTTCTGCTCCCTCTTGCGTAACTTTTAAAATATTGCACACAGGTAATTTACACAGGTTTTGGATTACGTAAATATGCAAACATTTAACTGACTATTATGTACAAACTATTGTGTACAGTTCGTATTATATATGATTAAAATGTGTGGTTTTTGTTTTTAAGGGGTGAAAACTACCCTTTTTACCAAAAACTGCAGATTAATGCGTTATTTAAATCTTAATCATGTTAAGTATGTTAAATAACGATTTGTTTGTCATATGGGAATCAATAGATATTCATAGTTTTATTTCGCAAGTATTTTCCACCCATATAAACCACCCCCGACATTAAAATTAAAAAAAAAATCGATCCTTTAAAATTTTAAGCGGTCTATTTATAGCAGATTAAATAATTTATTTTGCTAATTTTAAATTGATTTTGTGATATACTTACGGCATTTAGTCAATCGTTAAAAACCACTCTTTACAAATATAATGATGTATAAAAACTCGGGTATTTTCCATCAGAATCACTTTTATTTTTGCTCATTTTAAAGCTCCCATTAAAAAATACTTTTAAAAGCGAAAGACTAAGTTTTCACTCTAATGGCATATAAAACAACGTAATGCTACTCTATATCCCACCAGACTGAAAACAATGGGAACCTTCTCTGGTTAGACCTCCGAGGCTTCTACAATTTGCAAGCCATACGGATGATGAGACTAAGGAAGATGAGGGAATTTTACAATTTATAATTCACGTCCCATCTGCTCAGCGCGGTAAAGGTCCAACGAGAATGGTTCCCTTTGTACTACAATCAGAGTAAACACTTTTAAAAGCATTATGAGCATTTTTTGAAAAACCTCTTCTTTGGACCTTATTTGATGATAAATGTTTTGCACGTTAATTCAATACACCCTCTTCTTCATCACCCTACACGTATAGCCGCAATAATAACTAAAAGAATATTTGATTTGTTATTTTAAAAGGTTTCTTTTTGATTGTTATAACTGTTTGGTTATAATGTAATGCTTTACAGTTATTTTTGAAAAACCACCCAAAACATGCATTTTCTAGGTAAGAAATCAACAATTTCAATCCAGAATAAGTTGGAAAATATTAACTTACCAAAAAAAGTCTATATTATAACATTGTTTGCTATAAATTGAATTCTTTATCGATTTCGGGGGTTATTTAAAGGTTAAATATTTTCACTCTGGTGGCACCCCTGGATTAAAAGCACACATCGGCACTGTATAACTTTTTTCTTTAACATGCGTATTTGACATGCGTTTGACAAACGTCCTATGCGTATTTCAAATTTCATGTCAATCGAAGCACTTCTTTAAAACACTGAGCAAAAACCGTGACATAATGGACTATATTATAATATGTTGGTACCTACTCTTTTGTTTTTTTTTAATATACTTTGACAATAATTAACATTTTTTCGTATGTGTCAAGAATTTCGTAGTTACGAAAGTTAAATCGATTTTTTGGGATATTTGAGTTGTCAGTTGTCGTTACCCACCCAAAACATCAACCTAAACATTGAGTTTTTAGTTGATCAGTTGAATGGTTAATACGAAACCACTGTAAGTTCGTTGAATACATTTATTTATCTAAAGAACTAGAACTTGTAGAAAAACGAATGGTATTTTGGATTCATTGTGCCTGAAATTTTTAAAAGCTGCTATTTTGTTGTACTGTTATACGTTGACGTTTTAAAATTGTTATGAATTGAGGGGATTAGATGCTAAGAGGTACAAGTGACAAAATATTGTAAACTGAGTTAAGTGCACAAAGTAATACTATTAAAAATTTAGTGGAAAAGAGATACAGGTGAATTAAACTACTGGTGGCGACATATCGCAGGTTCTAGTTTGACTACTTACTAAATATTTAAAAACAGTTTGCGGCAAACAGGTATAACTTCACTTGTATCCCTATGCCTGTAAGGTGCTGGATATTATTTTTGGTGATTTGTTTAGTATCTTTGCAAATCAAGCTCTTAAAAGAGTATTCAAAATAAGTGAAATAATAACACAAAATGTACCAAGTAAGTTTTCATAAATAAAAATGTTTAATTTTTGCGTAATTTTTCTTTTATTTTAGTTTAAGAATCTAAGAAATTGGTAAGGTACTTAAGTGACAAAAAGAAACAAGTGCAAAATTTAAAGCAGAGGGGTACATGTGCGAACGTTTTTTTCCAAATTTCAAATATTTTTAATGAAAATAAATATCAACTTACAAAAGCTTCTACAATTCGATAAATAAGAGGTATAAAATTAATTTAAAATAAGTTCATAAGCGATTAATTTGCTGTAGAATTTACCATGTAAATTTAACTTTGACTTCGTTTTTCTCAATTGAACCATTTTATCACTTGTACCCCTTAGCATCTGATCCCCTCAATTCTAATAGGAATTTGCCCTAAACCACTATGTGGTAACAGGGTTTTTGAAAATATATACAGGGTGCGCCAAACCTCTGGTCTTCTTTGATTACGGCTAAACTATGAGATATACAAAAAAATGTTTATAACAAAACTAATGTGTATCAAAGAGGTCTATAATTTAAAATTATTTTTAATTATACAGGGTGAGTCAGAACGACGGTATGAACCAAAGTTGTATTTTTTTAAATGGAACACCCTGTATATTAAATCATTTTTGAATAAATATTTTAAAAATATGAAAAATTTGTATAAGGTCTTATAGGCCTAAAGTTAATAATTTTCGAAATATTTACATTTTTATTGAGAAAAATGGTAATATTTATAGGGTTGTGGATTATGTTTCCAAGGAAATAAAAATTTAGGTGATAGGTCAAAGTTTTTAAAATATAGTGTTATTTTTAAATAATTTAATATTTTTTACTTTTAGCCATAAAATATACAGTGTGATCACTATTTGCAAATACAAAATTTTCTCATTTTTTTTAAATGGGACACCCTGTATATTAGTTTTGCGTTTTGTAGTAAATATTACAACCTTTCTTTTGGTATAAGGTTGTATGTACCTAGCATGTTTCGTTTTGTAGATATTTTAAAAAAACTATAGATTTTACGTGTTTGCGGATTTTTTATTTAATTTTTTTTTTTGCAAAAAAAATAATTATAATCTGGTTTTAGAAACATACACTAAAATATAAAATATGAAAATAAAAACGTAATTAAAGATTAAAATAAATCGTATGCTAGTACAACTCAATTGAATTTAATAACTTTAAATTATTTTACAAAAAATATTTTACCATATTAATGAATGCATAAAATAGTTACTAAATTAAATAAACAACCAAATTTTAAATCAACCATAGTAATTTTTCTACTACAGCAACTTTCCTGTACCAAATTAATTGTTAGTTAAATTGTATTTAGTTAAACTTTTAAATTTACTTACATACATCTTGAGAATATAAAAATTATTATAAAGTATGCTTTGAAACAAATGAATGTTAAATGTATCATCCAAATTATTTATTAATATAAATAGTATTTACTGGTGTCACAAAAACTGGTAATACTTTTGTAGTTGAAATTTTTGTAACAATTTTTTATATTTTAAATTTTAATTTTTTAACCGAAAAATGTTTGGATATGACATTTGTTTTGGGCGAAACCATTAGAAATTATTACCAGCTTTTGTGACACGAGTAGGTACATAGATACTATTTACTTCTTAATATACTTCCATAACGTTCATTTGTTTCAAAGCATACTTTATACGTTCTCAAGATGTAGGTAAATTAAAAAGTTATTAACTGATCTTACTCGTAAATACAATATAACTAACAATTAATTTGGTACAGGAAAGTTGCTGCGGTAGAAGAATTACTACGATTGATTTAAAATTTGGTTGTTTATTTAATTTAGTAACTAATTTATGTATTCATTAATAAGGTAAAATATTTTTTGTAAAATAATTTAAAGTTATTAAATTCAATTGAATTGTACTAGCATACGATTTATTTTAATCTTTAATTACGTTTTTATTTTCATATTTTATATTTTAGTGTATGTTTCTAAAACCAGATTATAATTATTTTTTTTGCAAAAAAATTTTTAAATAAAAAATTCGCAAAAACGTAAAATCTATAGTTTTTTTAAAATATCTACAAAACGAAACATGCTAGGTACATACAACCTTATACCAAAAGAAAGGTTGTAATATTTACTACAAAACGCAAAACTAATATACAGGGTGTCCCATTTAAAAAAAATGAGAAAATTTTGTATTTGCAAATAGTGATCACACTGTATATTTTATGGCTAAAAGTAAAAAATATTAAATTATTTAAAAATAACACTATATTTTAAAAACTTTGACCTATCACCTAAATTTTTATTTCCTTGGAAACATAATCCACAACCCTATAAATATTACCATTTTTCTCAATAAAAATGTAAATATTTTGAAAATTATTAACTTTAGGCCTATAAGACCTTATACAAATTTTTCATATTTTTAAAGTATTTATTCAAAAATGATTTAATATACAGGGTGTTCCATTTAAAAAAATACAACTTTGGTTCATACCGTCGTTCTGACTCACCCTGTATAATTAAAAATAATTTTAAATTATAGACCTCTTTGATACACATTCGTTTTGTTATAAACATTTTTTTGTATATCTCATAGTTTAGCCGTAATCAAAGAAGACCAGAGGTTTGGCGCACCCTGTATAGGTTTAAATAAAATAAACTGTTAATAGTTCGATATGTTACTAACGAGACTCGTTTAAAATAATAATTGTAATAAAATTGTTTATATACCGCGAGGCATAAGTTAGGGATATAGAAAATTTATGCTCATTTTCATAGTTGATTTTTTCGTGAACGGATGAACGGATTACACTATTTTTTTTATTATTTTAGATATTTCTTTAGTATTTACACAGTTGTGCAATGATATACTCAAACTTCTTTTTTGTACTTATACCGGGTGGAAAAAAGAACTGTTTTTCTCATGTTAAGTTTGAAACACCCTGTAGGGAGGTCTTATGTTTTGTGGTCTATTGTAGTCTTATGTTTTGTGAACATTTTGTTTTTTTAATTTGCCTGATATTTTTAGAAACAGAGAAAATAGAGATTTTTGTAGTTTAGCATGTGTTTTAACCGAAACAAAAGTTTGAGATACCCTGTAGGAAGGAAGAGGTAAAAAGGTGATTATGCATCGACACTATGTTGTATTCTTATATTTTGTGAACCTTATATTTTTTTAGTTTCTCTAATATCTTTAATAAAAAAGAAACTACTTAAAAAGTTTACTTAGAAAGTTTTACTCTTTAATATGTGTTTTAACTGACGACTACGATAAGTAAGGAGGCCATGTCTTATCATACCACTAAGATGAAATTATTTCCTATACATATATAGCGCGAAAGGAAAAGAGTGTTCAGAGAAAAAAAAATGTATAATGTACCTCTCGCTATTTAAAAAGCCTACACGTAGACACCAAATCCGTATTACTATCAGGGAAATTACACCCAAAACATCACAAAGCCTCCAGTAAACAATCTCGTCCCTCTTATGTTACGCTGTGCATATCGCTTACCTGTAAACATGTTTTGTAAAAAAAGAAGTTTGAGTAAATATTTGCACAACTGTGTAAATAAAGAAATAATGTGCTTAAAGAAATATCTAAAATAATAAAATAAAAAATTAGCGGAATCCGTTAATCCGTTCACGAAAAAATCAACTATAAACATGAGCATAAATTTTCTATATCCTTAACTTAATGGCTCCAGTGTAGTAGATTAAGTAGATATACTTTCTGTGAACTACGAATACTTAATAGTTAATAATATCATCCTTAAATAATCCAAACTTCAACGAAAGACACCGAAGTAATACCAAATGGAGAGAGGAAAAATACTCCAGACCTCTCTTCCGTACATGAAAGCCTTCTCTCATCCGATATATTGCTCTTGTGCAAGAGGACACCGTCAGGCAGATGTGTAATATTGGAAAAAACAAATCTTCTGACCTTGATGGTATTCACAGAAGATGGCTCAAAAAACTTCCATACAGTATCATCCCGTTGCTTACCAAAACTTACTTAAGTTAAAGTTGCTTACTTAAGTTAAACTATTTTCCAACTCCATGGAGTTGGAGTTGGACAATCATGATTCTCAAACCAGGGAAACTATATACCACAGAATCCTATCGACAGAATATTATCTTTACTAAATACTCTAGGTAAAGTCTACGAGAGGATCCTCAAGGACAGACTCGTAGAATTCCTAGAAACAAACCACATCATTCCAAACTTCCAATGAGGATTCAGAGCTGAAAATTCCACACAAAATGCATTGATTATCTATCTCTCCTATCTAAGTTCCCCACGGCTCAAAGGCTCAATTTTAGCTTTAATATTATATACAGTCTACAGTGACATCCCCCACCCTATGAGTAGGTCCGAGTCTATCCTGCTCTATATGTTGACGATACCGCGTTTCTCTCTGTAATAGTCCAAGAGGCAGCGCTGAAAAATTTCTCTGAATTTACTAAAGCTAGTTATTTCAGAGTTGATTACTGTGATTGTGTAGAGAAACATACTGCAGTCGGTCAAGCGAAACGTAGAACAGGTGGTACTGACAGCTTGTCAAAGTTGCTTACCTGCGGAGGTAATTAAATCCATTTACTAAGGCTGAAAATCAGTATACACATTCTAAATTAATTATAAATAAAAGTTATTATAGTCGGTCAGCTGTATGACGGGACAGAGCCGGTCGGTCGGTCCCAATGAATGTACAGGGTTATTCACTATATTTTGACCCCCTCTAAACTGCTTTATTGACAGGATTAGAAAAAATGTAAAATACAAAACTTATTCAATTTTTAAATTATGATTTTTTGACATATATCGTACTAGTGACGTCATCCATTTGGGCGTGATGACGTAATTGACTATTTTTTTTTAAATAAAAATAGGGGTCGTGTGCTAGCTTATTTGAAAGGTTATTCAATTCCCTATTCAGTAGTATAAACATTCGTATGATTTTTTATGCAGGGTGTCCAAAATTTTTTTTTAATTTAATTAATTGTTTAATTAATAATTCAAACAATTTTTTTGGACACTCTGTATAAATAATGATCTTAATGTTTATATTACTGCATAGAGAATTGAAGAGCCTTTCAAATGAGCTAACACAAGACCCCTATTCTAATTTAAAAAAATAGTCGATTACGTCATCACGCCCATATGGATGACGTCACTAGTACCACATATATGTCAAAAAATCATAGTTAAAAAATCGAATAACTTTTGTATTTTATATTTTTTTTCTAATTCTGTAAATAAAGCAGTTTACAAGGGGGTCAAAATATATTGAATAACCCTGTACATTCATTGGGGCCGACCGACCGGCTCTGTCCCGTCATACAGCTGACCGACTACAATAACTTTTATTTATATTTAGTTTAGAATGTGTGTACTGATTTTCAGTCTTAGTAAATGGATTTAATTACCTCCACAGGTAAGCAACTTTGACAAGCTGTCAGTACCACCTGTTCTACGTTTCGCTTGACCGACCGCAGTATGTTTCTAGCTAGCTTTAGTAAATTCAGAGAGATTTTTCGGCGCTGCCTCTCCGTATATAAGCACCGCTCATGAGACGCAGAGGCACCAGTCTATATTACATAGAGCCTAAAAACCAACTCAATAAAATTGTAAGATGCACCCGTTTCGAGGATGCTAGGAAATATATACTAGATATCACTCCTTGGAGAAAAACTCGAATTCAGATCTTCGGTGTTCCATTTGATTTCATAGCATTGATCGTTCGTACGAATACTTCCAGGTTTTTCACGATAATTTCCCTGCTTAAACTAAACTTGTTGTAGATATTTATGTAGAAGATTGTCATGAAAGTGTGTATCAGACCTATACTGGTTTCTCGAGTCAAAATAAGATTTACAAAAGAGAAGTGTATGTACCTAAAATACAATGTCAGTATAAAATTAATGCCAAATCGTTTTACTTATCATAAGAAATAACCATACTTTATAAATTAAGTACTACAGGGTGTCAAAACTAGAACGACTTCGAAAATGAAATATTTCGAAAGTAATTCTTAGTCTTGACGAGTAATGCGTCAGAGATTCTCAAACTTTCTCAAATTCACTATTTAAAAGTTTGTCTTCCAGTTTTGTATAAACATTAGGCATAATAACAAACTTTTGTCTTGGCAGCTATTTGGTGTACTTATAAAAAAAATTAGAATTATTTTAGTTACGATTTGTTCGTACCTTCAAGTTTTGAGTACTGATGTAATACTGTATACTTAGTATTATTGTTGTAAAGGTGTTTACTGTTTTTAGAAAAAATCTGTGAAAAATGCCATATGACTTGGGTCTACAGTTTATGTGAAGATATTTAAAAGTAGATAATTAGGTGAGGCTTACCATCAACTGTCCGTGGTCATATCTAAGTAAGGCTGAATTACAAAATAATTCTAAGTTTTTGTTATTAGATAAGGGTCTTTTTAGCAATAGAATATAGACATGTATGTATGTATATAATAAATATATTTAGGGGTTATTTATTTTGTAATAATTATTTTTATACTAAAAATAAATATCTTATTTTATGCAGTTTATTTTTTCTCTCCTTCATTACGTTTATAGTCTGTCGTAGAATACATTTACAGCAATTACGATACTCTTACGATTTTTCAACCAGATCTATAAAAAAGGAAAAATCAATAGAATAGAATAGAATAGAATAAAATAGAAATATGCTTTATTGCCATGAAAAATTTAACAATTTTATAGACAAAGCTTACAAGAATCATAAATAAAAACAATAACAAATACAATTTACTAAAATTATATAAATCGTCAATATAAATAAAATATAATAAAGTGGAAACAAAAAACAGTAACAATCTATTGCAAAATTAAAAAAAAAATTGCAAATTGCGTAATCTACCTTAAAAAATTTAATAAGATGAGCTGCTGCATATGACATTCAAATATAGATTAAGATTCTACTTATACATAAAAATACTGTAATTTCTTAGTTATTGGTTAACAAACTCTGCTATTGAATAATATGGTCTTTCAGATAAATAGGCTTTTGTCATTTTACGGAACTTGGAGAAAGATATTGCAGATTTAAGTTGTAGAGGGAGATGGTTGTATAGCTTTTTTTGCAGAATATAATATAGATTTCTTTACTAACTCACTGGATGGGATCGGTAAATAGATGTCAAAGGTAGAATTTCTGGTGGAATAGTCATGTCTAGGTCTTGCTGGAAAGACGTGTAGATGTTTACGAATTAAGCAAACAGTTTCTAAAATATATAAAGAAGGTAGTGTTAAAATCCTGTGATCTTTGAAGTAGCTTCTGCAATGTATTGTTCTTCTGAGGCCAAACAGATATCTTATTGCTCTTTTTTGTAATTTAAAAATAACATCGAATTGGGCAGCTGTACTAGAACCCCAAAAGGGAGACCATATCTAAGATGGGACTCGAACAAAGAAAAATATGTTATTTTGGAAGAGTCTAAATTCATTTCCTTCGAAATGGATCTTATTGCAAAGCAAGCTGAGGATAGTTTCTTGCTTAACACATCGATATGAAGAATGCATCTAAGGTTGCTATCTAAAAAAATACCAAGAAACTTTACAGAATCAACGATACTGATCTGGCTGTTATGAAGGGGTAAGGGTTTAAGAGCTCCTTTATAGGATCATGCTACTGTTTTATCTACATTAAAAGAGAGTAAATTAGAATCGGACCAGGATTTTATTGTGAGTAGATCAGAAGTTATAGTAGTATCAAGAGTTGCGATATTTGAGTTGCTCCAAGTGATACTGGTATCGTCAGCAAAAAGAAAAACTTTTCCATCGATTTTTAAACTAGTGATGTCATTATTAAAAATAAGGAAAAGTATAGGACCCAATACTGACCCTTGTACCCCACATAAAACATTTTTGAGACTAGAGTCTGTATCATTTGCTCTAACCAGTTGTTTCCTATTATCCAAGTAAGATTGAAACCAGTTCAAAGAAATACCTCGAATTCCATAGAAATCTAGTTTTTTTATCAAAATGTCGTGATTTACACAATCAAAAGCTTTGGCATAATCACAAAAAAGAGTGGCAGTGTGCAGATTATTGTTTAGTGCTTGATAAACCTCATGTAGTACAGAAAACATGGTATCGGTGGTACATTTATTATTTAAAAGGATTCCCTGTCCAATAGTTTGTATCTACCTTTATCTCTTTGCCAAAAAAAGAATAACGCAACAAAGTGTCATGAGCCATTCCTTAAAATTATTCCTCAAAGTTCTTCACTACAGAATCTCCACAAAATACGATAAGGTTATTGGTTGCTCATAAGTTGGAATATAAAAAGGAAAGATGTAATGCTGTGCTTTATAGATTATGAAAAAGCGTTCGACAGAGTACAACATCATAAATTCGTTGCATAGAAGCTCTTTACTGGAATAAAGCAAGTGTCGTCAAGGTGGATAGAGAAACAACGCAAACTCAAAAAATTCTCAGAAATGTAAGACAGGGGTGCATTCTCTCCCCACTACTGTCCAATTTATATTCAGAAAGTATCTTCCAGGAAGCTCTTGAGGAATGCGAAAGCGGCATCAAAGTAAATGGTACCTAGTTCACAATATACGATATGCGGATGACTCGGTCTTAATAGCGGAAAATATAGAAGACCTCCAAAACCTTCTTAATAAAATTGGAGAACATAGCAAGAACATGGGACTTATCATCTACATAAAAAGACGAAGTTCTTAATAATCATCCGTCAATTGTGTCAACATCAAAATGCAAGACTAGAATATAACAATCAAGGTGTAGTAGGGATGGAAAAAACCTACCGGTTATAACCTGAAACCGGTTTTTTTCCTCGGCAATTATCGGTTTTTCCGGTTGTTTTTTTGACCCGGTTATAACCGGTTTTTTCTTTTTAAAACAATAACCGATGAAAAACCGGTTAAGTGGAAGAAATACTGAATTCAGAGAAAAAATCGGAAAATTTTTCGCTCCCCGCGCGTAAATGAGAAATTTTCAGCTGACTGAAACCGATTTCACAACACTGATGACTGATTTCTATACTGATATAGACTGATATCGATTCTAATGGAATATCGCAAACTAAAGCGCAATGTAAATGTAACCTATTGGGTATTGGCTATGAATAAAAAACCGAACACCAGTTTATGGAATAACCGGTTTTTTTGACCGGTTATAACCGCCAGGTTAAACCGTAGGTAGAAAAAACCGGTATAACCGAAAACCGGTGTTTTGTCAATAACCGCTATCCCTAGGTGTAGAGCGCTTAAGAAAATTTCATCATCATCATCCAGCCTTCTGCATCCAAAGTTGAACATAGGCCTCCCCTAATTTCTTCCAATTTTGTCGGTCTTGGGCTTTCTGCAACCAATTCCCAGCAATCCTTTTGACGTCGTCTGTCCATCGTGTAGGTGGTCTACCTCTACTTCTTCTGTCTTCTCTTGGTCTCCACACTGTAATTTTTTGGGTCCACCTCCCGTCCTTCATTCTGGCTACATGACCCGCCCAATTCCACTTCAGCCATGCTACTCGCTCTATGACATCTGTGACGCCTGTCCTTCTTCTGATTTCTTCGTTTCTGACCCTGTCTCTGAGAGTCAGTCCAAGTAGTGACCGTTCCATTCTTCTTTGGGCCACTCTAAGTTTCGTTGCTGTGGCCTGGGTTAACGATAATGTTTCAGCGCCGTAAGTCATGATTGGAAGCACACATTGGTTGAACTCTTCCTTTTCAAATAATTTGGCAAGTTGCTCTTGAAGATGTCTGATAGAGCTCCATATGCGGCCCATGCTAAGGTAATCCTTCTCTGTAATTCAGCAGTTTGATTGTCCCTGGCAATTTGGATTTCATGCCCTAAGTATTTATATTTATGGACCAATGCTATTTCGTTGACGTCGACTTTTGGATTTTCGCTTGGTACCAGGTTTGTCATGTATTGTGTCTTTCCAAAATTTACGTTTAAACCAACTTTTTTACAGGCGGCATCTAACTCAGTAAGCATAGTTCTAATCTCTTTTAAGTTGTCTGTTATAAGAACTATGTCGTCTGCGAATCGTAGGTGGAAGAGCCTTTCACCGTCGACATTTATTCCTTTGGCGTCCCACTCCAATTGTTTGAAAGCATGTTCAAGGACTGCCGTAAAGAGTTTGGGAGATAACGTATCTCCCTGTCTAATTCCTCTTTTGATTTTTATATATTTGGTATCCTTGTGTAGTCGGACGGCCATGGTTGCATTATTCTATATGTTCGCTATCAGTTTGGAGTACCGATAATCTATACGACTTTCCTCCAATGCTCTCATTATGCTGTTAATTTCAATCGTATCAAATGCTTTGCGAAAGTCTACGAAAACCAGGACCAATGGTCGGTTGTATTCGATAGATTTTTCTATAATTCCTTTTATGCAGTGTAGGTGGTCGTTAGTGCCAAAGTTTTTCCTAAAACCCGCCTGTTCTCTAGGTTGGTAAAAATCCAATTTTGTTTCCAGTCTATTTGTTATTATTCTTGTGAATAACTTGTAGAGATGGTCTAATAGGCTTATGGGCCGGTAATTTTCGAGGTCTGTTGGATCGCCCTTTTTGTGTAATAAGATGGTAAGTGCACTGTGCTATCTTGTAGGTGTTTCACTTTGGTGCAGGCATAAGTTGAACAATTCCTTTATGTTGTTTAAAAGTCTGTCTCCTCCAATCTTTACGGCTTCTATAACGATATTGTCTTCTCCCGGAGCTTTATTTCTTTTCATTTTTCTCAATGCGTTCCTGATTTCGTCTGTTGATATCATCATTCTCTTTGCCTTATCCCTATGCGGGGTCGGCTTCCCTAATTGCATTTCTCCACACAATTCTGTCTTGGGTCATATCAATGTTAATCCCCTTTACCAACATGTCCTGCCTTATCGCCTCCCCCCAGGTCTTCTTTGGTCTTCCTCTCCTACTCCTTCCAGGAATCTGCACTTCAGCTATTCTTCGTATTGGGTGATTAACGTCTCGACGTTGAACATGACCGAACCATCTTAACCTATGCTCTCTCATTTTGGCATCAATTGGTGCCACACCTAGACTTCCCCTAATATACTCATTTCTAATTTTATCCTTCTTTGTCACTCCACTCATCCATCTAAGCATTCTCATTTCCGCCACATGCATTCGTTGTTCCTCTTTCTTTTTCACTGCCCAACATTCAGTTTCGTACATCATAGCCGGTCTTATGGCTGTTTTATAGAATTTTCCCTTCAGCTTCATTGGAATTTTTCTGTCACACAACACACCACTCGCTTCTTTCCACTTCATCCATCCAGCCCTAATTCTACTGCATGCATCTCCATCTATTTCTCCATTACTCTGTAATACCGATCCTAGGTACTTAAAACTATTGCTTTTCACAATCATTTCACCATCCAAAGATACCATTTTATTTGTAGTAGCTCCATCTTTAAACGAACATTCCAAATACTCTGTTTTTGTTCTACTAAGTTTTAAACCTTTTTCCTCCAGAGCTTGTCTCCACTGTTCCAGTTTTTGTTCTAAGTCTCTTTCACCATTTCCTACTAACACGACATCATCAGCATACATTAAGCACCATGGAATGTTACCCTGTAGTTTCGCTGTTATCTGGTTCAAAACTAATGAGAATAAATACGGACTAAGCACAGAGCCTTGGTGCAATCCTACTTTCACATGAAATTTATCAGTCTCTCCCACACCTGTCCTAACACTAGTCGTTACTCCCTCATACATATCCCTCACAATCTTTACATATTCACCAGGGACTCCTTTCTTATTGAGTGACCACCACAGAATCTCTCGAGGAACTCTATCATATGCTTTCTCAAGATCAATGAATTTCGTCTGTTGATATATCAGGCATCAATTCCGATCCTTGGTTGACTAACCTTTTTCCTGAATCTTCTAGTGACTCATCATGGTTTTGTTGGCTGTTGTACAGTTCTGTATAGAAGTCTTCTACTACCCTTAATAATTCATCTCTGTTGATGATGATATTTCGATCTCTATCCTTTAATTTTGTTATTTTTTTTTGCCATTTGTTAATTTTCTTCTTAGAACTTTGAGGCTCTTGTTATCTTCAATTGTTTGTTGAATTTGTTCGTTTTTATATTTTCGGTTGTCCGTCCTAATAGATTTTTGTATTCTTTTACTTATCTCTCTAAGATCGTGGTGTTCTTTATTTCTATTACTTTGCATTTTTCTCCGCTCTTCCATTACCCTAATAGCACAAGGACGTCCAATGGACGTCCATTGGACATCCTTCACGGACTTTAGGGACGTCCATTGGACGTCCGTTTTCGTCCGAGGAACGTCCTTTATACGTCCTATTTTGGTCCAAATGTCGCGCTACCGAACGTCCATTGGACGTCCATCTAAGGTCCGAGGGGACGTATATTGGACCTTAATCGGACGTAATTTGGACCTTGATCGGACGTCCTAGGGGACGTAAATTGGACCTTAATCGGACGTAAATTGGACCTTAATCGGACATAAATTGGACCTTAATCGGACGTAAATTGGACCTTAATCGGACGTAAATTGGACCTTAATCGGACGTAAATTGGACCTTAATAGGACGTAAATTGGAACTTAATGGGACGTAAATGGGACCTTAATCGGACGTAAATTGGACCTTAACCGGACGTAAATTGGACTTTAATAGGACGTAAATTGGACCTTAATCGGACGTAAATGGGACCTTAATCGGACGTAAATTGGACCTTAATCGGACGTAAATTGGACCTTAATCGGACGTAAATTGGACCTTAATAGGACGTAAATTGGACCTTAATTGGACGTAAATGGGACCTTAATCGGACGTAAATTGGACCTTAATCGGAAGTAAATTGGACCTTAACCGGACGTTCTAGGGGACGTGAATTGGACCTTAACAGGACGTCCAATTTTGGTCCAAATGCCACGTTGCCAAACGCCCAATGGAGGTCCACTTAACATCCGAAGGGACGTTCGGTGGACGTCAATTGGGCCTTCATAGGACGTCCCAGTTTGGTCCAATGTCTTGCTGCCGAACATCCATCTAATGTCGTGGGAAATAAAAAATATATTTTTTAAGGAACTTATATTACATCTTATATTAAATTACAATTATTGGATATTACATTATTTACATTAAATTACAATACACTTCTCCAAGAAATTAACGCACCACCTTTTAAATATGGGGTATTTTTGATGTCTCGTATTTCCTAAACCTGTTGTTTCATCTAAGTGATTTTTTTATAATATTATAGCCTAGGCTATAGGTTACCTCCTTAAGCTTGTCATGCACAGGGAGCTATGCTGTAATATATGTACATTATATCATATCGCTCTCTATAGTAATGAGTGAGCCTGCAGACAGAAAACAAATGGTTCCATATGTGCAGGCTCACTCATTACTATAGAGTGCGATGTGATATAATATATATTACAGTATAGCTCCCCGTGCATGACAAGCATAAGGAGGTACTTAACCTATAGCCTAGGGCCTAGGCTAGAATATTATAAAAAAATCACTTAGATGCAACAACAGGTTTAGGAAATTCGAGACATCAAAAATGCCCAATTTTTAAGGTGGTGCGTAATCGGCTGTATATACAGGGTGTAACAAAAATACACGTCATAAATTAAATCACATATTCTGGGACCAAAAATAGTTTGAATGAACCTAACTTACCTTAGTACAAATATGCACATAAAAAAAGTTACAGCCCTTTGAAATTACAAAATGAAAATCGATTTTTTCGATTATATCGAAAACTATTAGCGATTTTTTATTGAAAATGGACATGTGGCAGTATTATGGCAGGAATATCTTAAAGAAAAATTATGGTGAAATTTGTGCACCCCATAAAAATTTTATGGGGGTTTTGATCCCTTAGATCCTCCCAAACTTTTGTGTATGTTCCAATTCAATTTTATTATTGTGGTACCATTAGTTAAATTCAATATTTTTGTTTCTTAGTATTTTTCAGATAAGGCAGTTTTTATCGAGTTGCGACTTCTTTTTTAACATGTCTACATAAAAATTTTATGGGGGTTTTGTTCCTTTAAACCCCCCAAATGTTTGTGTACGTTCCAATTAAACTATTACTGAGGTACCATTAGTTAAACAGAATGTTTTTAAAACTTTTTTGCCTCTTTGTATTTTTTCGATAAGGCACATTTTATCGAGATCTGGCTTCTTTTTTAATATGGTTCAAAATATCCCTAAAAATGTAAAGCATAAATAAGTCTGCATATTATTACCAAGTCTCCATAATCGTACTTAACCATATACAAATATGTGGTGGATTTGACAAATATTCAAAATATTTCGATAAAAATTGACTTTTCGAAAAAGCAATAAGAGGCAAAAAAGTTTTTAAAACGTTGTGTTTAAATGGTACTACAATAATAATTAAATTGAAACGTGCACAAAAGTTTGGGGGGGTTTAAAGGAACAAAACCCCCATAAAATTTTTATGGGGTGTCCAAATTTTACTATAGTTTTTTCGTAAGATACTGCTGCCATAATAATGCCACATGTCCATTTTCAATAAAAAATCTCTAATAGTTTTCGATATATTGGAAAAAATCACTTCATCTTGTAACTTCAAATGAGTGATAAAGGCACAGAGACTTAGATGGCGAGGTCACATTGAAAGGATGCCAAACACGAGGACTCCAAAAATGGTACTAAACTGCACTACAGCTTCAAGAAAGAGAAGAGGAAGGCCGAAAAATAGATGGAAGCAAGAGGTCGAAAAAGATTTGGAAAGAATGGTGCTACAGGGTCAGAAAAGAAAAATGAATAACAGGAAGGAATGGAGAAAAATCACATATCAAGCCAGAGAAGATCTCAGTACATAAAGAAACGTGAAAATGAAGAAAAAAAACAAACTTTTCAAGCCATGGGCCTCTAAGACCCTTGGTGCTATTATATATATATATATATATATATAACTTCAAAGGGCTGTAACTTTTCTTGTGTGCACATTTGTACTAAGGTAAGTTAGGTCCAATCAAACTATTTTTGGTCCCAGAATATGTGATTAAATTTATGACCTGTATTTTTGTTACACCCTGTATATATCTACATACTTCGTCTAATTTACTAACTGTTGCGCGTCATCTGCGTCGTAGCCTGTGAGGTCGCATGATACCAACACGAAATATTTAGGCGGTAGGTGTGTTCTTTTTTAGAATCACTTTGCCGAGTACACTGGAATTACAGCCACTAGACATATTTTATTATATACGCGTAGAAATAATATTTGAAGATTTCTATTGTTAACCTAAAGAAATACACAATAATATGTTTCATTTAATTTGTATAAATGGATTATAAAGCGTTTTTATGAAGCAGATTTGTTCGGATCACACTGTAACTGTAATCGAACGAAGGTGACATTTTAGAATAAATTGGTAACATTTATTTGACAGTTACGGTGATGACACTTCATATTTGTTTATATTCTTTACTATAAGTAACTGTTTTATTTATTATATTTACTGTTTTTATTATTTACTTTACTATAAAAAGATCCTCTACTATAAAAATATAAATTTCACCTAATTTTATAACGACTTGGAATAATCGAGGTATCTGACAACTTTTTTAGTTGTTATTGTAGACATACTTATACAAAGAAACCTACCGGCTTTTTGCCAAGAGTTCGGAGCCGTTTTTTAATTATTAACAATGCAGTGCAAAAACTCTTGCACTGCAAATCTTAAAAGATTATAACTTAATTCTTGTTCTCTATTTCTTAAGTTTTTACTTATTTACATTGAATATTAATTTGTTTTGTTGTATAATCCACGTTTACAATAATTATGTGACATATTTGATTTAAAATGGATTCAGGATCTTTTTATACTTTGGCAACTATGTCAACTTAGATCTCTGGCGTAGATAATGACGTGGAACAGTAAGTAAATTAGATGGACTGTAGGTTATATTTGGTTCTTGGGACATCAAAGTATATTTTTTAGACATTCTTAGTCACTGATGTGACATACCTCCGATTTGTTTTTTCATGAGTTTTGTAAGAGAGACTAAAAACTTTTTTTATAGTCACCTCCTGTTTTCATATATTTTTTGACATGTTTTGTAGTAAATTCAACTATCTATTTACTACAAAACATGTCAAAATTTACATGTGAAAGCAGATGATCCTAAAAATGGTTTTTCGTCTCCTACAAAATTCATGAAAAAGCAGATAGGAGAATTATTGTACATTACAATTCTCTGATGTTTGGGAAAAAGGGCTTAAGTCAGAATTGCACATCGATAATGATTTGATGATTTCTACAGTACTGTAGTAGATTCTACTGTACATACAGTTTACATCTACAACAGTTTTTTTCTGGTCCAGAAATCATCAAAACATTATCAATGTGCAATTCTGACTTAAGTCCTTTTTGCCAAACATAAAAAAACAATCTGGTCATAACTGACCAATGAGCAATTTTAATTTAACCTAAATTACTACTGTTTCTTAAAATGAAGAGCTTACCCCATAGCGTCTCTTATCTAATCTAACAAGATCGTGCACTATTATTCTAACATACACAGGCACAGCACACAAGCACTATGCTCCGTTTTTCACTATCACCTATCACTCAAACTAGTTCAAAAGGATTTGTCCTCTTCAATCTTCTAGTTTGCCCAGTAGTATGGAGGAGCTGGATTTCCTCGATATTCTTGAACTTATGAAGTTGATGCTCGTGACCCTGCTATCTTCTTGATATTTGTTGATAAAGTAATAACTTATTATGTATGGACAATGTGGACTTTCTTCCAACTAGCCAATACACTTTTTATATCTCTCTTTTGCCTTTCATAGCCACAAGGCTATACATTTCCTTCTTGGTTTTTTTTTGTAGGCCACTTTCAGCTGATTCTAAAAAAAATTAAAATGAACGGTAATTTTTCTATTCTTTACAATTAAAAATCAAAAGAAATAGGTACCTATTTACAGGTAATAATATGCATGTATAAATGATTCGTTTCATAAAGAATAAAGAAAATTGAAAACGGATTTTATAATACTTACAAAATTGTTTAAACAAGAGATCTAGCCAGAGCCCAGAGCAAAAACTAGCAGACAGTACAGCAAAAAAGCCACTAATTTCCATTTCCCACACCCCCTTATCGATGCACTTTTTTCCAATCAAAATTTTTACTTTACTAAATTTTTAGGTTATCGGTTATGTTATGAAAATGAAATGTGATGACCAATGACCACGAGACGCTACATAGATACTCGCGCGGCAAATTTGAAAATGAACGCAAATTGAACAGTACAATAAATGGCCTCTCTTAAAATCTTGTAATGGAAAATTTTACCCCTCCAGGAAGACATTGTACTATGTTCATAGAATATCTTGTGGTAACTTTCCACCCATAATCAGATAGATGTTCACGGAATAGAACGGTAGTACCTACATTCCTGGAATGTTTTGTGTTGTTAGGATTAAACTTTTATTTTATTTATTCTTGAATATTTCCTATTGTTAAACATTGTAACCAATAATTTACAAATAAGATTTTCATTACATTACATAAAATCAAAAACATTTTTTGGATATTAAACTATAGGTATAGTTTGTTTATAATTGTAATAATTGTATATACAATTTTGAATTAAGATTTAATCTTTTCGATTTAAACTACAGTAAAACCTGTGTTACCGGCCCCCTGCAAACACCGGCCACCTGTACTAACGGTCAGTTTAAAAATTACCCAAACCAATTACAGTAAAACCTGTCAGTAACGGCCACTAAAAATGAAAAAGCTATTGGCCGATATAGAAAGGTGACCGGTATTGCCAGTTTTTGTAGTCTAGATATAATTGGTTTGGGGAATATTTAAACTGGCCGTTAGTACAGGTGGCCGATTTTATCAGGTGGCCAGTAACACAAGTTTTACTGTATATCTAGACTACAAAAACTGGCAATAACGGCCACCTTTCTATATCGGCCAATAGTTCTTTCATTTTAGTGGCCGTTACTGACAGGTTTGACTGTATTTCATTAACGTAAAGTTAACGCGTAAGTTAATATTTTATTGAATTATTTTGCTATTTGATCCCGTAATTGGTATAATGTGTCCAATATAATATATAAGCGTTCATAAAACGTCCGTATTTCATCCAGTATGGACGTCCAAAGGACGTTCAACGTCGGACGTCCAAAGGACGTCCATATTTATTCCGTCCGAAGGACGTCCAACGTCGGACGTCCAAAGGACGTCCATATTTATTCCTTCCGAAAGACGTCCAAAATGGGACGTCCAAAGGACGTCCGTTTATAGTCCATGGACGTAAGGACCAAAAATGGACCTATTTTGGACGTCCAAAGGACGTCGTGTGCTATTAGGGTAATGCTTGTGTTTGGGGGCTTACTCTTTTGTTATGTGATGTCTTTTGGCAGTGTATCTTCTGGCTTTCTTCTATAGCTTGTATTATAATGTCATTAAGGGTGTTAACATTTAGGTCTGTATTCCTGTCGCTTTCGAGAATGCTGTTGATATGTTATTCAAATGCATTTATATTTTTAGGCTCGGTCCAGGTAGTTGTGGACTTCTTTTTGATCATGCGGTATCTCTCTTTCCGAAGGTCTATTTCTATAGAGGCTTTTACCATTGTGTGGTCGCTACCTGTTGAAAACTGGTTTAGAACTGTAACGTCTTTAAAGATTTGCTTCTTGTCGGTGATTATAAAATCGATCTCGTTTCTAGTTTTTCCATTTGGGCTCTGCCACGTCCATCTACGATGTTCTTTTTTGTAGAAGAAGCTATTCATTTGAAATAGATTTTTCTCCAGCAGGAAACTAAGTAAAGTTTCACCGCGTTCGTTTCTATCTCCCAAACTAAATTTTCCCAGTGATGTTTCTGTATCGTCTGCCTTTCTCCCCATTTTAGTGTTAAAGTCACCGCATATTATGGTATAGTGTGTTGATAGTGTGTTGTTGTATCATTTAAGGCTAGAAAAATGTCATCGTAGAATTCGTCTACTTCGTAGTCCGCATGGCCACTTGTTGGGACATATACCTGTACGATTTTTAAGGCATACCGTTCATTTAGTTTTAAGGTTAAAGAAGCTACTCTAGTAGAGAAACTTTTTACTGATATGATGTTGCTTTCATGCTTTCTATGTACAAAGAAGCCAACCCCTCCTGTTGTTTCAGTTTCACTACCGATCTGATAGAATAAATGACCTGATTTCAGCTTTTTCAGGCTTTCTCCTCTCTGTTTTACCTCGCTAACGCCTATTACATCCCATTTAATTTTCGACATTTCTGCTTCCATCTCTATGATTCGTTCTTCAGTTGCCAGGGATCTAGCATTATATGTAGCGACGTTGAGTTTTAAGGGTTTTCTAGGTTTGGTATGTTTACTTGTCATAATCTTGTCCCCCACAGAATCCGAGTTCGTGGGACAGACTATCAGTTTAGTGCGAGATTCTGGAAGTTTTTTCCTACTCGCCTGGGGTACTTCACTTTTAGATAATGACATTTTCATTTTGTTTTAGGGGGTATTTGGCGTGATTTTAAAACCTAAGAAAATTTAAGTACCTGGGAACCTGGCTAGGTAAAGAATGGATATCGAATATGGAAATTAAATGTCGGATAGATATTTAATTTAGATAACATAGATAGAAAGGATCAGAAGCGCATTCATAAAATTCAGAAACGTCTTTGCAAGTTCTGGCTTTGACCTGAACCTCTAAGATTCACGAAATGCTATATATGGTCGGTGCTCCTATATGGCATGGAAGGATGGACTTTAAAAATAAACACAATGAATAAGTTCAAGGCATTTGAGATGAGGATTTATCGACGAATCCTTAAAGTTTCCTGGACCGCACGAATAACAAATGAAGAAATCCTGAGAAGAATTGGTACAGAACAGCTGCTATGCACAATTAAACCGGGAAAAACGGCATACCTGGGGAACGTAATTAGAAACGAAAGATACCAATTTCTGCAAACCTTAACTGAAGGAAAGATTGAAGGAAGAAGAGGAGTGGGCAGGAAGAAAATGTCATGGCTCCGTAATGTCAAACAATGGACAGGGCTAAGAAACATAGGAGACCTAATACACACTGCAAGGGATAGAGAAAAATAATCAAACGTGATCGCGAACATCCATTAGTGGATTGCATAAGTAGAAGTGCTGTACTTAAATGCCTTGTTACGTCTCGTGTGATAGGTCTTGTACGCATGATTTTAGGTAAGATCTTATCCACCAATTAAATTTTTACGTATCTTTGTAGTTGCATGCAACTGGGAGTCTTTGGGCATCATTTAGATTTTTTGGATATTTTTCAATTTCTATTGACTCCCTAGTTCTGTTAACAGTCACCGATAAAGAAGACCTATAATATTTTAGAAAAAGTAAGTTATTGTTATCAATATAATCAATTAGAAATCTTCTTCTTCTTCTTCCTTTTTGTTTGTAGGCTTTAAAGCCTGTTTTTCTTCAATATTAGCCTCCTAAATTGTTTAAATTATCGCACCATCTTTTTCTTGGTCTGCCAACACTTCTTCGTCCATTTGGAGACTTATCTCGTGCTATTCGTACTATCCTATCCCCTGCCATTTTACTAATGTGTTCGTTCCACTCCTGTTTCCGTTTTGTCACCCATCCATTTATGTCTTCTACATTGCAAGATCTTTTTATGTTTTCGCTTCTCTCCCTATCCAACAGACTTTTCCCTGATATTCGTCGAAGTAATTTCATCTCTGTTATTTCTAGTAGTCGTCTCGTTTTAGATGTGTCAGGTCTTGTCTCCGCCGTGTATGTCAATATAGGTCTAATTTTTGTCTTGTCTTAGGTGTTTGTTCTTCCAGATTGGATCCAACATCTCCGTAACTGGTTATATCCATTCCCAGATATCTAAACCTTGCTTCCTGCTTTATTATTTTCCCATCAATTTCGATTTTACTTCGTAGTGGGATTTAGATATTGTCATGTATTTGATTTTTGCTGCTGATATTATCATATTGTATTTCTTGGCTGTTGTATTGAAGATCTGTGTTAATCTTTGGAGATCGTCTTATGTCTTGGTGATTAATTTGGCGTCGTCTGCATAACATAGTACCTATCTGGATTTCTTTGTTCCCCATTCTGTAACCATGACCTTTGCGTACTGCTTCTATTATTTGGTCCATTATTAGAAATCGTTTATGTATATCCGCATACGTTCTATTTTAAGAATAAAATGACATTCATGACATTCTCATCATATTTCAATAGGTCAGTAAACAATCTTTAATTTCGCTATATATTTATCATAACAAATAAACTAGAAAATTGTAAACAAATATGTTCTTAGTAGCTGTGAAAATAACAATACTTTTTAAAGTCTAGAATATTTAGCTTATTATATATTATTATATAAATGCCGCCTATATATCTTAAGGTTATCAACGGTCAGGGATTTTTAATGAATATTGCTGTAAACACCAAAAGACACTAATAAATTTAATTGAATTTTAATTTTATTTACAAGAAAAGTACACAATTCAATCAAGTTGATAGTGTTCCCATAGGTGATGTTGTTCCGTAGGTAATTGTCACGATTATTCCATCACGTGCCGTTGTATACAGGGTGAGGCAAATAAAGGGCCTATTAGAAATATCTCGAGAACTAAAGGCAACAGAATCATGAAAATTGGAATAAAGGGGGTTTGAAGGATGATCTATTAAATGAAAATATTTTCATCTCTTTTCAACTTCCGGTTATACCGGAAGTTGCTTATAACTTCGTTTTTTTTAATGAGACACCCTGTATATTTTTATATTTTTGGATTCTCTTCGATGTCTTCTTTCTTAAAATATGAGGTTTTGTAATATTATACAGGTTATTTTAAAAGATAATTACGTTTTTTTATTAATTTCGTAGCAAAATTAACACCCTGTAGAATTGTAGTAGTTTGACATCTAAAACTCTACTTACGCTCCAATGATTTTTAATATACTCTACTATTGTTAAGAATCATTAGTATAGCTAAATTTTTAATTTTAGTATACAGGGTTGGTCGAAACTCGGAATGAGTATTTTCTGAGTTTTCTTAAATGGAACACCCTGTATTTTAGTATTGTAATGAAATGATATTTTATGGTACTTTTTTATTTCTTAAGCAGTCCCTACACCTAACTGCTTTAATTTGTGCTTAATTGTTAATCGCACCAACAATCTTAACTACGTAGGTATTTTGATAGCTAAACCATTATTGGTAATTTTAAGGACCAGTCTGGATTATTATGTATTTATTTCTGAAAAATTATTTGGGATTGAGTATTTTCACGGGCAACCTAATAAAATTATACGTATTTTTTGTTGCAATTAATGTTTAGCTTGAATCACCAATAACTCACAAATTAAAGCAGTTAGGTATAGGGAATCCTTAAGAAGTAAAAAAGTACTATAAAATATCATTTCATTACAATACAAAAATACAGGGTGTTCCATTTAAGAAAACTCAGAAAATACTCATTCCGAGTTTCGACGAACCCTGTATACTAAAATTAAAAATTTAGCTAAGCTAATGATTCTTAACAATAGTAGAGCATATTAAAAATCATTTAAACGTAAGTAGAGTTTTAGATGTCAAACTACTACAATTCTACAGGGTGTGAATGTTGCTACGAAATTAATAAAAAAAACGTAATTATCTTTTAAAATACCCTGTATAATATTACAAAACCTCATATTTTAAGAAAGAAGACATCGAAGAGAATCCAAAAATGTAAAAATATACAGGGTATCCCATTAAAAAAAACGAAGTTATAACCGGAAGTTGCAAAGAGATGAAAATATTTTCATTTCATAGATCATCCTTCAAACCCCCTTTATTCCAATTTTCACGATTCTGTTGCCTTTAGTTCTCGAGATATTTCTAATAGGCCAGTTATCTGCCTCACCCTATATAGGGCATGCCACTGAACATGGAAATGGAAAACAGAATAACTGAAAATACGATGCTTCAAAATATGACTTGCGGAGAGGATCGAGATAATCACAACCAGTTCAAAAAATGTGGTGGATGATTGACAAGATTAGCAACCTACAAATAGTAAAAACGAATACCGCTAAAGGAATAAAGGCAAGAGAAAAATATTCAAAATTCAGGTGAGAATGACTAGATGGAACATCAGATCGCTCAACATAAGAGACCAAGAAATATCCCAAGTGCCAAAAGAGAAACAAATAGACATTATACGCTCTATAGCAAACTAAAAAGAAATGCAAAGGACAAAATAAGAAAAAGGGGCCAAAGAAAGTGTAGCCTTACTAATACACCAATCCTACCAAAGAGAAGAAATACCTGAACACCATCGGAGTATACGGCCGAGAAAATTACAATCCTCAAACAACAAGAGAAACATGACCAATTACAACAAGTAGTAGACCAAGTCAGAGGGAAGATGATAATGCTGGGAGATTTTAACCCTTGAATTGACAACCAAGTAATACTTGGAATTAAGCAAAAACAGAACGAGAATGTTAAAAACAAAAATGGAGAACTGATGTTAAACTTCTGCTCTTGAACTTAGAATAAAGAACACATTTTTTTACTACAAAAACCAACACAAATATACATTCAAAACCCGTGGACAAAGATATATGGTAGTTTATGTTATAACTAACAGAGATATACATCCTTCAAAAATAATCGACGTAAGGGTACAAACATGCCGAAGATACATGGATGAACGCGGTGTAGGTCGCGATCGCGGTCGAGGTTTACATCGATGACGGGCAGAACATACCGAAGATACCTTCCATTCAGTGTTCTTTGCGGTTTCTATAATATAACCAAAACTTGTCGCAACCTGATTACAACAAGAAATGAATAAATACACCACCCGTATCTCTGGCAAATATCACTTGGTTTAAAAACCACCAATAAACTTTAATTTACCACGCGGCCAGCAGCTCAATCGCGATGTATAACAAACGATTTTGTTTTGGCATCGACATCGCTGTAAACGGCGATGATAGGTCTTGAGGAGGAACGGGTATGTGTGATCTCATAAGAAAATGAAGGTTTGTTTTGACATCGATGTATTCCGGTGGGTGAGTTGCCGGAATTTAATTGAAATGAATGTAATAAAAAGAACGATACATATTTTATTTATTGTTGTAACAAAAATGTGTTTCGCTTAAGACACTCGGAAGGAAAGGTCGATGTTAGCGACGGCCAAGGGGTGTGACCCGATACGTATGCCTGTCGAGCTGTGACTGAAGAAAAAAACCACAAACGATAAATATGTTTGTGGTGTTTCTTTTACTTTGACCAGCTGTCAATAAATCACTAGGTCTGGCGTACACTTTCGCAGTTTTAAGAAAACAATTTCGATGCATTAAGTGAGTTGTTGACAACTAATTTATGTGGGTGAGAAAACAGATGTTGTCAGAGTAAAGCCATGTCACTCTTAACATTTTTGTATTTAATTAAATGTGAATTTCGAATGACTAAGTTGTTTCGCTTTTGAGAAAAAATATTAAAATTAAAATTAGCGAAAATAGTAATTATAGCATATCGCTATAGATGTAGCGACCGCGATCGCAACCTACACCGCGCTCATCCATTTATCTTCGTCATGTTCGTACCCTAAGATGCCTCAATTCAGTAGATGTAAGTAGCGACCATAGCCTAATATTATATAAAATAAGAATCATCATGTACCTTAAACCCAAGATAAGGACACCAACACAAACAAAAACAATAGTCGAAAGACTAAATACGGAATACACAGAATACTTACAAAAAACTTCCAAAAAAGATATCAAAACGCTCCTTATTTTCACTGCGAATCAAATAGTCTTAACTTAGTTTTAAATGATTGAGTCAAAAATATTGAGTCTGTAAAAAATTTTCACGACTTTATTGAAAAGATTTACCTTGTTTTTTTGGAATAGTTTCACACGGTGGGGTTTACTATATTCAACTAAAAAAGACAGCAAAACAATGAATTTAAAAAGATTAATACCCACAAGATGGTTTCTTAGACACGATGCCTTAGGTAGATGTGCTTCGATTTAATTTTATAAATATATTAAAAACACTGACTACTTATTTTAACAGTTAAAATAAAAAATGAAATTGATGAAGCAAAATCCCTTAAAAATTGTTTAGAAAAATTTTAAACTATTTTTTTAATAGTATTGGAAACTAAGATTTTGCAATCCATAGATGTTCTTTCCAAATTACTTCAAAAAAGTCGCATATATAAGTGAAGCTGCTAAATTATTTGAAAATATTTTAAATAAAAAAATATGAAAAAAAAATTTAAGAAACGCTTTTCTTTAGTTACGAGTAACTAAAATTAAAAATATTATAAAAAAAATCAACTAACAAGCAATAAATAAAAAAAAATTGAATAAATCTAACACATTCGTCAAAGAAAAGCGTGGCGCGTCTTCATCGAATAAACGGTTTTCGCCCTACGCTTTTCTTTGACGAATGTGTTAGATTTTTCAATTTGTTTTATTTTTTGCTCTTTAGTTGATTTTTTTATAATATTTTTTATTCTAGTCACTCGTAACTAAAGAAAAGCGTTTCTTAAAAAAAATTTTTTCATATTTTTTTATTTTTTACTTTTTAGTCTTACATTTTTCAAACATTAAAATATATCGTCATGTTTCTTAAAATATGTATAAAACATATGATGTACTAACATGAAAAGTAGTCGGAATCGGCAAAAAATTTGAAACTTTATTGTTTATTTATGAAGCATAACGTAAACAATTAACGTAAAAAGTGAAATTATGTATAGTTCATATCATTAGCTACAACACGTAAACGTTTTAAGTTTTTACATTGTAAAAAACAAGAGAATTTAAGCATTTTCCATTAAAATCGTTTTTTTTATTTAAACAATTAATAAACATAAAAAATTTTTTATTAATTATTCGTGTATTGTTCCCGAGAATGCACATGTCTGCATATTTTCATTCATTTGCGTTGGAGAAAAGGCACTCAAATTAACGTCTAAAGATTTGACGCAAACTATTGAACTAAATAAAAGCGTTTAAAAATATGAAACAACTGAGGGAGCAGTTCCAGTGTGTTTAAAGTGAAGCGGAATAATTGGCTATTAGATGGGGAATAAATCCAGTGTTTTCAGAAACAAAGGTCCCGATCAAAATTACTTTACGACAAAACAAAAAATCATTATAATGTAGCGAGCAATGGAGAACATTTTAGAATAACTGTTTTTTTTTAACGCTAGACATTTTGATTTTGCAATTAGAAAACCGATCCAAGGGTGTTTGTCATATTAATAAAACATTTAAGACTTTAGATAAATATGTACTAATTAACAGTACAAACAGTCAATTATTCGAAATTTCACAAGATTGTTATACAACATACAAAAATGACGTTACAAAAGTAATTTCTGCTCAACTTTTATCTTTTCAACAATGCTTCCGCGAACAACTAGCCAATATCAATTCTGTAAAAGATCTTTTAAAATTTTTACTGATTGATAATTTCTCATCAAGCTGTAGTTTTTCTAAAATTATAACAGCCTGTACATTGTTTCTTGCAATACAATACAATACATGAATACATTGTTTCTTACAATACAATTCTTACAATACGTTGCAACGGTAGAGCGAACGTTTTCTAAATTAAAATTAATAAAAAATTATCTGAAAAATACAATGGGCCAGGAACAGCTATCTAATTTAGCAATAATTATCTCAATGGAAAATGAGATAGCAAAAAATTTTATGTATCCAGCCTTATAACATATGTTGCTACATCAACAGTAGGAAAAAGATTATAAATATAAATATGTATGCTAATTTACGATTTTTGTCTTTTTTCTCTCGATTTTTGTTTGTTTATTTGTATATATTTGTTTGTTTTCAAATTTCAAAATTTATCCAAAAAATATGTCACTATGAAAAACGATAGGGCAAATATTAATTTATGTTTTAAATTAGCTTGAGTTTTTGTAAATATGATATAATATATATGATGATTTATACTTAATATTGATTAAGAACTTGTAATATAAAATGTGTGTTTTTATTGGACGGACCCGCATTCCAACTGGAACCAGGGCCCGTTGACATATATCAGTACGCCACTGCCCCTTAGGCTAAGCCTCAGAATGAAGCGCGCATGAAGCGCGAAAAATGGGTCCTATCCTATGATACTATGTTGCTGCGCGATATTCTACAGCTCAGTCTGGCCATCCACTAAACTCACCGTGGGACCCATTTTCGCGCTTCATTTTACTGCCCTTACAGCGCAGTAAAATTGTCGCTTGTCTGGCCGTAGCCTTAGTTCCCTATTTGCTAAGGCTACGGCCAGACAAGCGATAATTTACGGCGCTGTAAGAGCACTAAGCGCAATAAAATGAAGCGGTAATAACTGCCGTAAAAAGCATGGCCAGACGGGGATGTAAATTACGGCGTGTCGCGAGATGTAAATACAGTGTTCCGTTGTTGTGGCTAGATGAGCTACAAATTTGGACCCAGGTCCATTCGTTTGCGGCACGACGCCGAAGAAGAGCCCGTTCGATGTTGCTGAGCGATATTTTACAGCTCAGTGTGGCCGTCCACTACACTCACCGTGCGACCCATTTCCGCGCTTTATCTTACTGCTCTTTCAGCGCCGTAAATTGTCGCTTGTCTGGTCGTAGTCTAAAGGTGACCATAATGAACCACCAACAGCATAAATGACGACAAACGAAGAAATAAACATTAATGCTACGGCCAGACAAGCGACACTTTACGGCGCTGTAAGAGCAGTAAAATGAAGCGCGAAAAATGGGTCCCACGGTGAGTGTAGTGGATGGCCAGATTGAGCTGTAAATCCTGGTCTGGCCATCCACTACACTAACTTACCGTGAGTGAGACCCATTTTTCGCGTTTCATTTTACGGCGCTGTAGGAGCAGTAAAATGAAGCGCGAAAAATGGGTCCCACGGTGAGTGTAGTGGATGGCCAGATTGAGCTGTAAAATATCGCGAAGCAACATAGCAATATAGGATAGGACCTATTTTTCGCGCTTTATTTTACTGCTCTTACAGCGCCGTAAATTGTCGCTTGTCTGGCCGTAGGCTGAGGAGAGAGAGTACTACTACTACTACAGTGGAACCTCGATAAGTCGGATTAATCGGGTTAGCCGGTGAATATGGTAAAAATTAATAAAATACATATAAATAAATAAACAAAAATACACATAGTTGCAAAAACATGACATACATCGACACCCCCATCTAACAAGGTTGTAACTCATTTTTAGCGATTTTACAGGGGAGGCAAAAAACGAAAATGATTTTTTTAAAATTTGTAGCGAAATGGTTAGATTCTTTTACACTAATGCGATATGATATTTATAACATAATAAGGGATTACTTTGAGATGTATGATTTGTAATTTTATTAACTATTGAAAATCTTGAGTTTGATTGAGATACAACCTTGAGATTAAACATGATTATTCGTAGAAAAAGGTTGTAACTCGCCTAACAACCATTTTACACTCTTCGTGTTAATTATTTTTCCTGTTTTACTATTAAAAGGTTGTATGTTTTGAGTTATTGGCAATATAGATAGAAGAAAATTAGTTTTTATGGCATATTTAAACAAAATATCAACTCACAATTTTCACAATTATAATTGGAAATTATAAATTTTACAATAACAGTAATATTCTATCAATATGAAAAAAGCATGCTATAAAATATCTCAAATTTTTCGCATTTATATTGCGTATCTGTAAATGTTTAATTTTAAACCATTTTACTTTATTATTACTTTAATTTTTTACTACTAATATCTACTTCATAATTAACATGTGTGTCCTTAATTAGGTTAAGATTTATAACTTGCTTCTGATTTATTTCAGTTACGGATTAAGGCTTCCTGATGCTTTGGCACATCGTACCATGGTTTCATGGTTACCCATTGATCTGGAGCATACACGACTCAACATTTTTCCGTTTTTCTATAAGGACATGCAGGGCGGTCTTAAGCACACACGGCGCCGGGGTGCAATACTCATCTTTGCGTCCCCTTTGGTCAGAAGATTATAATATATTTATTTCAGTTACGGATTAAGGCTTCCTGATGCTTTGGCACATCGTACCATGGTTTCATGGTTATCCATTGATCTGGAGCATACACGACTCAACATTTTTCCGTTTTTCTATAAGGACATGATGCATTGAATCATCCTCGTTTGTGTGAATGTGCTAATATTAAACTTTTTCACTACATAGAAGTATTCACGCCTATTCATCCAGTGTTACTGTCTTTTTCACGCTAAAATGGCACACGTAAGTTAAAATACAACTTTTTTCAATGGAGTATTAGCCAAACTATTGAGAATTAGACTATGTCGTTTATATTGAAGTATGCGCAATTTTTTGATGAATTCGCAATTCGCCTGTATTGAAATATGAAAATAGATGTAACTTGAGTTACAACCTTGTTCGATGGGGGTGTTGACATATGCACAGTAGGGTACATCGAAAAAGGCGAAAACAAATTTTTTTTTTACGATAGAAAAGTAATACCTCACAAAAGTTGCCCATTCAACTGTTTATTATTTTGGTAAAATTTTTTCGAAATTGGAAAATATCTTCTGCCCCCCAAGACAATTAAAAATTTTGAAAAAATGGTAACACGAAACAAATTTTTATTTTGAAACGAAAATGTAGTAGCTCACAAAAACTGCCTAACACACTATTTAGTATTTTAGTAAAATTGCGTTGAAATAAAAAAATATTTTCTGTCCCCCACAGCAACTAAAAATTAGAAAAAATACATTAATATGCGAATTTTTTATGTAAGCAAAATGTAATACCTTATAGAACATGAATAAATAAATTCGATTTAAATTGGAAAATATTTTCTGGTTTCACAAGGCAATTAAAAATTTTATTTAAGAAAAGTATACTAAAACATTCATTTTATAACAAAATAGCCTAACTTATCCGTCTCCCTGACGTCATCCAAGTTTTTTAATACTAAAATAAATATAAAGCAAAGTACAAAATTAGGTATATAAATATTACAAAAAAATATGGTAAGAGCCTATTCGAAGATGTCTTCCGATTTAGCATTAAAGTGAGGAATAGTTTTTCTGGAATCAATTCGAGTGTTTATAAATCCATCCCTCGAATACGGTCCACAAACTGCTAGAGAAGCTTGTGTCACAAGCTTGACACATCGTTCTACACATTGTTTGTGGCAGTGATATTTCTCAATCTCAATGTTAAAAAAGTCTAAGTTAGGATTCTTAATAAAATGTCGCAGATTTTCACTCGAAAATCTAGAGAATATAGGTGGTTCTGTAAGGTGATAGTCTTGTTAGTTAATTAACTCAAAGTAGTCGTTTGAATCAAAATTTTTATAGGAGAAAATTTGAAGACCCTCACGTTTTTTTGATTTGGTCACTGGCAAACTTCTTTTTATGTCTAAGGGGTAGATCATTTGAATGTAGCAGACATACAAACCACTGAAGCGGTTTTATGAGATGTTCTTCTAACAGCCGTATTACGTCACCCTTAACGCCAGTACTTACGACTGTTTCGTCACATGCAATAGTTGGATTTGGTACTTTCTGATATACCAGACAGCGGATACCCATATCCGAAATATTTGCACCCTGGCTCATGCACAAGTGTTATGTGTTCTTCCACGATCGATTGACCATAAAACTTGGTACTGTTTTTTACTTGAGCTTAAGTTTTGTCTTTGAGTCGGTAACTTTCTTCTTTTACCGTTCTTCTCTCTGATTATATTTGTTTTTTCCCTATCAATCGAGCTTATTACCATTTTTCTGGGACCTCTTTGATTTAATAGAAATTCGCGCTCATCCAGAGGCACTTTTTGAGATTTGCTACAAAGACAATTAATCAGAGTGTCTGTCACATTTGCATGCTGCATGCTCGAAACCTGTAGTCGTTTTTACTTTTGTTCTTAAAGCATTGAATTTTATTTTTGTAAAATTCACAGTTTTGCCTGTTCTTAAATGGTTTCATAAGTTTCATATATTTGTCATGATAGGCTTTTAAAAGCTGAATAATTCTTGTATGTTAAATTATTGGAATTAAATATTTTTTCCATATTTCCTCCAATCTAATTGCAACCTGTTCGGCAATACCAGAAAATTCTGGCTCTTTCTTGCTTTTTTATCCTCTTGCAACCACAAAATTTCATCGCCTGTTTTCTATTTCGGTAAAACATTTTCAGGTATATTTGACGGTTGCCCAAAAATGGAGCGATCCACAGCACATCTTGATTGTATTCCCCATGGTCCTGGTTTATCTATTTTAAAAATCTTTAATTTACAAACAACAATAATAACAAAGCAAGGATTCGCACCAAACATAAGTGAAAATTACACGCACGAACTCACGAAGCGAGACATTTCAAAGGGGTTGGGGAGACTGAAAAAACAATCGTTTAAATATCGTTTAAAATTTTAATTGACAACATTTTAAGTTTACTTTAATCGATCTTGGACCGAGTTGTACATATTTTATTCCAAATAATATAAATTGAAATTTTCATAAAAATCAGATATTTAATAAAATTCAAGGTCGTTGAGGGGGCAGAAAATTCGCTTAGAAAAAAAAAATTAAAAATACTAATATGCTGAAAAATAACACTAGCAACTTTTTCACGCTATTAGATATAACATTTCCAACTTTTATTTTTTCGATGCACCCTAATGCACAGTACATCTAAATTACATATAGTATTGTTTAATTCTTGGTAAAAACTAAGTTAAAGTGAAAAAATTATTGTTTTGTCTGATGAAAATCGGTCCGGGTTAGCCGGACTTCCGGGTTATCGGAGGCAGACTTATCGGGGTTTCTCTGTACTACTACTATAATGTCGGTTTATAACGTCGTTTTCCTACTTCCAATCGCCACTTCGTCCGGTTGTTCCATAAGTTCCCTTCTATGTTAATTTCTTTTAGCTCTCCGTCGATTCCTTCGATCCAACTTTTCTCGGTTTACCTCGTCTCTCTTTCCTTCTAGTTGCCATTTTAGTATCTCCTTTGGTATTTGTTGTTCATCCATTCTTTTTATATGTCCGAACCAGATAACTTGTTTTGTTAATGAGCAGAGGTGTAACCAGGATGATCCTAAGGGGGGGAGTTACAACTACAGAGGCGTCTTTACCTATTGTGCTGGGAGTGCGGTGCACACGGGCGCCGGATGTTGGGGGCCCCGAGCACCAAAGAGCGGGTCCTTTACTTTGTTTCAACATAAAATGTGCTTTAAAACGTTTAATGAAAAATTACATTGGCACGATTTACAGATTTCCTCCCGCCCGGCTGTCCGTCCAATCTTTTGATTCGTTTGAAGACATACCGACAATGATTCCGAAATCGGTTGTGGAACCTATAAAGGTCAAATTGCTTGGGACTTGCCGGACATTTTCAAAGGCGTTTGTACACGTGTCGCGTACTAAGTTTGACGAACGCTTCTAAATTTTAAAGCAAAATAATAACACTTTTTCGTTCCTTCAAAAATTAAAACACTGGAAGGATTTAGAATTAGATACAAAAAGAGCCTGTTGTTTTAATTTAGAAAATAAATTGTGTCATTTGGCTCTTCAGACGTAGATAGGTTTAAGCTCTTTAATGAAATAGAACTATTACCAATGTTTTTGATGATTCTATTACACCTTTGAACACTTGGATATATTATGTTCTTTGTTATTCATCTAACCAATTCCTTCCCAAAAGTACTATTTACTCGTGTACTCAAACCTGTCAAATTTCCTCAACCAATTTTCAACCTTACCTCATAGATAAAAAAGTTTATTTTTAATTAAGTATTTTTAACAGATTTAGGTAGGTTGTTCTAACGCCGTGAATACTTATTGGCTCCCGACATCATTTAATATTGCACTATTTGTATCTGAATTTTTGATTACATTATAAGCGTACCTAATACTCTCTAATACACTATGTACTAGTACTAGGTAGTATTCGACTATTCCATTTTGACTGCGCGTCTACCAAAGGGCGCCAGGGCATCGACTGCACACGGGCGCTACGTGGGCTAGAGCCGCCTCTGAACTACTAGATGGTCTCTGGGGGTATGGAATATTAATGGTGTTAAGTGTAATAGAGCTCAAAGTACAACCAAATGGGGGGTTACAACCCCCAAAAGCCCCTCCTGGTTACGCCTCTGTTAATAAGTCATCTGTGATTGTTCCTTTGATTCCATTTATATGGTAAATAATAAATAAATTAGATGGTAAATAATAAAGGAAAATTAAATATATATTTTTTTATTAATTTAGAGTTAAATTTGTGACATTATTATTATCATTTTATTGAATCTGGAAGAAGCCTTACTGTTAAACGAATACGCGAATAAAGTTTTCTCTTGACCAGCTTAAAAAAACATGTTACAGTAAGCAGACAACCTACGCATTGAATATTTACTTGAAATGGAAAATACCTTCATTAAGCGAAAGACAATCGATATTTTGTGCACTTTTATTGGTACAGAAATAAATACACAGACGTCAAAACATTATAGTGGAAAGGTTTTATAAAAAATTAATAGTCAGGGCAATGTTCTTCGCAACAAATAAAAAATAATCTTACTTCTTCTTCTTCTTCAAGTGTCATCTCCGCGACGGAGGTCGGCAATCGTCATAGCTATTCGGGCTTTGGAGGCGGCTGCTCTGAAAAGTTCATTAGATGTACATCCGTACCATTCCCTCAGGTTGCGCAGCCACGATATTCTGCGTCTCCCTATGCTTCTTTTTCCTTGAATCCTTGAAGTTGTATCTCTCTCCACGTGTAATATGTCCGAGATATTCCAGATTTCTGGTTTTGATTGTATTTCCATACAAGACTTCCATTTCTTTATTCATCTTTCACGGAACCTCTTTGTTTGTGACGAATGTAGACAATTTATACGCTGTCCAACCAAGAACCGGTCTTGGTTGGGCAGCATATGGAAAACTGAGAAAAACTTTTAAAAGTGAGCTGCCCACATGCGCGAAGAAAAAGTATTTGATCAATGCGTCCTCCCAGTGTTGACATATGGAGCAGAAACACTTACCTTACCAAAAGCCTCGGCTAATATACTGAGTCACACAAAGAAGAATTGAGCGATACATGTTAGGAATATCTCTTCAAGACAAAATAAAAAATGAAGAGATCAGGAGAAGAATCAATGTGACTGATGTCATCGAAAGGATTGCCAGACTAAAATGGAGATGGGCAGGACATATAGCTAGAATGACAGTTGGGTGATGAACAAAGAGGTTATTGGAATGCAGACCAAGTGAAGGCAAGAGAAGCGTGGGGTCGATCACGTACACGATGGACTGACGATTCATCATTCGAACTTCGATCTTGTGTTAATTGCATCCATCTACCATCTATTATTTTTATGTCGTCTGTCCAGCGTGTTGGTGGTCTGCCTCTGCTTTTTTGTCCATGCGAGGTATCCATTCTAACAGTCTTTTTGTCCACCTGTCATCCTGCAGTCTCGCTGTATGTCCGGCGAAACTCCATTTTAATCTGGTAATCCTTTCTATGATATCTTACACACCCGTTCTTTGCCTTATTTTTAAAGTACCCCGCACAAACCTTATGGAAATTGGGTCCCAGTGGATTTCGTTCATACTTTGGGAAAATACTCTTTGAATCATCCTGATAAAAAGTTCTCATCACGTGTTCTCAGCACAACTCAATCGTATGAAGGATTTTCAAGATATAGAGGCACAAACTTGGAAAATTATATAAGATTTACTGGGTATTCCAATTCCCTGAGTTACTGGTTATCTGGCAACATGTAGAATTTTGGATCAAAGAAAAGTACTAGTAGTCCAGGATTTTTTCCTGGTTATCCAATGGCGACCTTTACTTTGACCTTAACCTTCAACGGACGTCATCTTCTAGAGTTTCGAGGGTTTTCGGCATTAAATTGATATTAACAGATTACTCATGGGTTTTTGGGATCGCTAAACACGAATATGCCATCAGAATTGACCTCCGGAGGAGGTGGTGGCCAGGGCTACTGCAAGGGACGTCATGTTATAGAGTTTCGATGGTTTTCGGTATTTAATTAATGCCAATGAATTACTGGAGGGTTTTTTGAGGTCGCTAAACACGAATATGCCACCAGAACCGACTCCCGGAGCACTTGGTTTCCAAGGTCAATGAAAGGCGATCCTGGAGTTTCGAGGGTCTTTGGTACTACATTAATGCAAATGGATTAGTTATAGGTTTTTGGGGTTGCTGAACACGAATGCGTGATCAGCACAGACACAGAAGCACCTGGTGCATAAGACATGTTATCTTCTGGAGTTAAAAACCTAAGAGTAATCCATTTGATTCCTCTATTTGATTTCTCCGAAACTCCAGAAGTTAACCAGTCTTAGGCACCAGGTGCTCCTGTGTCTGTGCTGATCACGTATTCGTGTTCAGCAACCCCAAAAACCTATAACTAATCCGTTTGCATTAATGTAGTACCAAAGACCCTCGAAACTCTAGGAGTCCCTTTTTTGACCTTGGAAACCAGGTGCTCCGGGAGTCCGTTCTAGTGGCATATTCGTGTTTAGCGACCTCAAAAACCCTCCAGTAATTCATTTGCATCAATTAAATGCCGAAAACCATCGAAACTCTAGAAGATGACATCCCTTGCAGTGGCCCTGGCCACCACGTCCTCAGGAGGTCAATTCTAATGGCATATTCGTGTTTAGCGATTACAAAAACCCATGAGTAACCTGTTTATATCAATTTAATGCCGAAAACCCTCGAAACTCTAGAAGATGACGTCCGTTGAAGGTCAAGGTCAAAGTAAAGGTCGCCATTGGATGACCAGGAAAAAATCCTAGACTACTAGTAGGTACTTTTCTTTGATTAAAAATTCTACATGTTGCCAGATAACCAGTAACTCAGGGAATTGGAATATCTAGATAGTAAATCCTATAATTTTCCGAGTTTGTGCCTCTATATCTTGAAAATCCTTTATACGATTGAGTTGTGCCCATGAGAACTTTTTATCAGGATGATTCAAAGAGTATTTTCCCAAAGTATAAACGAAATCCACTGGGACCTAATTTCCATAAGGTTTGTGCGAGGTACTTTATCTATTATAGCTATCTTGTCCTAAAAATTAATAGCAGATATAAGCTAAAGGTAATCGGTGACAGTAGGACTGACGATTAGAGAAGGATAAGTAAAAACTGAATGAGCTTAAGACAGACGGGGTTGGAAACAAAAGGAGGAGGCCTATGTTCAGCAGTGGACTTTTGAGGGAGGCTGGATGATGACACTTGTAGCGTCGAGCTCCCGCTACGTCAGCCCAACTGATCCTCCATGTTTTACTTTCCAAAAAATACAGATGGTACTTTTTTTGGATAACAATACAAACTTAGCCCAGGTCCAGAGGAGCAAAGTTGCGTACTACAGTATTTATTGTCTATTTAAGATTCATTTTAAATAGATGATTTCACTTGTTCACACAAGGTCACGTTTCACAGTGGTTCCAAATGCTGAAAACGTGGTCATGAGGTAAAATAAAAAGTCCCTATTTAGTTTCATGTTTACAGTTGTTTTCTCTCATACTATCGTAGAGTCGTAATACGCAAGTATAAGGATCAAACCAGATCTAGTCTTATTCATATCTCAGGGACAAGTGAGCCATGTACGACGTTATTTTGGCCGGCAGTAAATGTGAAAAAGATCACGTATTTTGAAAACGCTGTAAAATGTATTGTAGCTTATCACTTTTATCACTGTAAAGCAGATGCTTCTTCTTCAAGTATGTATTAATGTATGATGTAAGATAAAAGTTCACTAAAGATTTGATAACAGTAAATGCATAATATTTGTTAATGAACAAACAGTAAAAATACTTGAAATAATCAAAATTTCGTAAAAATACACTCAAAAAGTAGATAATTTTAGCTGCCTTTAACCGTTACACCCAATACATCAATCCACGCTTTAACTGCCTTTGCATTGCTGGCAATTGTTTGAATACAAAAGTGTAAAATGGCGCATTTTACATGATTCTGGGGATTATTGAATAAGTATGTACGGTTGTATATAAGTAACAGGTTGTGAATATTGTACTTAAAAAAGAAAATGTAAAATTAAAAAAAATATATGCGTTTAAAATAAAATTTCCGAATTTATTTCGGCCATATTGGATCCACGATTTTGTTTTTCAAAAAATAATGTTATATTTTGTAATCTAATCAGTGACCTTAAATGACCAAATTTTACAAAAAAAAATCATCTTTACCTTAACATCACATTACATTAAGTACTTATCTTGTGTTTATCACTACATTATATTTACCTAATATTTATATCACCTACATAAAAAAGAAAACATATTTCTAACGAGAGAAAAAAATTACAGATGGTGAATTAATTAATGTTAATTCTTAGTACTAATAATAGTTGTCTTTTTACTTTCTTCACACACTTAACGAATTTTATATGTCACAACCAAATTTTATCCCTATTTTTTTTTTGTTTAACCGCTATACGGTTTAACATTATTCTCTTGAGTGACTATGTTCACTTTTATTTATAATAATGTTATGTGTTTTATCGTCAATAACACTATATTGGACCTGAAAACATAGGGTTTAGTTTTGACTTCGACTTTTTAACTAATACCTTGTCTCCTGATTTATATGTTATTTTTCCATTTTGCCATCATGTGCTTTCTTTCTACCGCATTTTGACCATGGCCGTTCCTCTGGCCTCTTTGGTGGCTACTTTTAATCTGTATTTTAATTCCATGAGATAATCGTCAAAGTATTACAGGGGTTCCATTTCGTTTTTTACATTTGCAGGCAGTCTACAGCAGGGTGGAACGAAAAAATGTTTTTATAATTTCAAAGTGTAATAGTGATAGAAAGTTGCCTATAGGCATTGTTAAGCCACAAATAAAATATTTTTCAAAACAAAATATTAGAGGTGCCGCAAAAGTGTTAAAAATTAGAATTTTTAGTTAAATTTTGCGAATTTTGATGATTTTATTTTGGTCACAAATAGCAGTTGTAATGTCTTAATTCCTATTTTAAATGATAAATACACACTCTAAAACTACTCTTTAAAGATAATTTTAGTTTTAACTTCCAACAATCCAATATTTATTTTTACTAAAACTGACAAAGTTTGAACTAGAATTCCACATTTAAAGAAATATTTAGTAGTACATATTCATTTCATTCCTTAATACAATTTAACATTCTTAGTAGCAGATGAAAGCCAAGACGTGAGGAAAATGTGTATTGTTAGAGTTGACAAGATAGTTTCAAAGGTTCTGGCAACGAGGGGGGAAAGGAGGCAAAGACTAGTACAGCAGCATTTGAATTACAGACAATAAATAGTAGCTGATGGTAACATAGCTGTAAATATTACATGTGTTACATGCTGATGATCATGATCAAAGTTACGAGCAAGAATTTATTTATAATTCCAAAACGCCCTTAAGTTCTTTACGTATAACTAAACAAATGCGAGTAGAACTGCCAACAGTAGCTTCTATCTGTGACAAGAGTAGTGTCTTAGACAGAATAGCAGCAGCAATCACCAGTTCTGTACAAGGTGTTGGCATTATTATGGAAGATAATAAAAGTAAGGTAATTGACAGGATGAAAATACGTCGACCACGGTTGAAAAATCGTACAAAAGCCACATAAATTAGCTTCACTTAAATTGGAAAAAATTCAGGCTTATTCTTTGATGGAAGAAAAGACAAAACAATTATTCAAGAAAAACGAGGACACAAATTTTACAAAAAGACTACTAGAAGAGCAAATTTCAATAGTAGAGGAACCTGGATCAGCCTTCCTAGGGCATATAACTCCTGCTTCCGGAACAAGTAAAGCTATAAAAGATAGCATAGTGGACAACATTTAGTAGCAACATTTCCAATATAACAGCTGTCGGATGTGATGGAACTGCCACTATCACCGGTGTTAACAATGGTGTAATTTCTTTAAAAGAAAAAACTAAATAAGCCGCTGCAGTGTCTGATTTGTTTATTCTATACCAATGAATTGCCTTTGCGTCATTTGTTTTGTACATTGGATGGAAAAACTAAAAACCCTAATGACTTTGAAGAGGTTTTAAGCAAAGAACTTGAAATCTGTTACCAGCTTCCTGTGGTTAATTTCGCTCTCATAAAAAACAACCTCTCTATTCTAGAGATTAAGGATGATCTAAGCACAGATCGAAAATATTTACTTGAAATGTGCAAAGCAATCTCCAGTGGAGTATGTCCTTCTGATCTTTCTTTAAAACCCCTGGGAAATTAGCTCATTCACGATGGCTTACGTTGGAGAATCACATTCTTCGGTTATATGTTGCAACACAGAATCCTTAAGATAATCTGAAAACTTTAACTGTGTATGTGATGAAGGTGTATGCCCCAGTCTTGTCTCATATCAAACTAAAACAATCTTGTGTAAATGGATCAAAACATCTATGGGGACTCATCAAATCTTCACGTTATCTTTGTGAGGAACATCTCCAAATAACTGATCCAGTAATTCAAAGGAATAATTATTTCGCTCACCCAGAAAATATGCTTCTCTCCATGTTATGTGACAAGAGAAAACACATAAGGGAGCTAGGTCTAAGGCGACTTTTGAAGGCAAGATCGGAACTCATAAATGGTTTAAGGAACTTTGTTGTCCCGAAGCTTAACTTTAATGCCAATGACTACATTGATATAATTAACTGGACGGAAGAAGAAATTATTGAGCCTCCTATGATAAAACATATAACTGACGAGGACTTAAAGTATATAAGTGAAGCAAGAGACCCTAGTTGTCAGGTGCAGTGTGTGGATTTTCAGTGTTTTCCCTGTCATACACAGGCAGTGCAAAGAGTCATAAAGCTCGTGACTGAGTCATTTCTTAGTGTCTGTGGTAGAAGCAAGAAATGGCTTTGCTAGAGCAAATATTGCTTCCCAAAAGCTTATGCCCAAGTTTGAGACAAAAAAACAATGTTTTGAGTATCAAGAGGAATATTGTAACAATAAATCATATAGCAATGTGCACATATATAGCAATGATAACAATGTTAACTGTTATTATAAACAATATTTGACTAAGAAATGTTAGCTATGGCACCAGGTTAAATATTTGAAAATTTCTGTTTTTTTTTTTGTTAAAAACCTATCTTTTAAATGCTCTTGCGGCACCTCAAGATGTACACCTATAACAAAATTATTTTGTAGTTTTATTGTAGACATGAAAAGGCAAATTTCGAGTGCTATTAGAGAAAGTTCTTTGAAAAATTGTTTTTCCTATCCTTTCGTTCCACCCTAGTCTACAGGTCTTTACAAATACTCCAATTTGTCGGTAATTTTAACAGCTAAGATAAGCATTTAAATGCTTATGGGTTTTTGTAAGCTCCAATTATCTCATGGTAATACGCTGTGGAGTTTAGTTTCTCTATTTGCAGCAATCCACGTGTTTCCTTAAAATATTATTATTCTTGCCATAAACTGTGCATGTGCATGGGTCCGTTACTATCCTTCTGGGTACTCCATACCTCAAAATGAAATTTTCTGCCAATGATTTGGCTACTGTTTCGGCTTCTTTATTTTATATTCTACATCCTTATATGTATTTCCTTAACTCGTACTGTAGTATCAATACATAACTGTTCTCATTGTCATCCATCTCAAGTGGGCATACCAGATCTATAAAAAATTGTGCCAAATGTACTGTAATCCATTCCAGAAATAGTATTTCCTTATATTTTTGTACATTTTATTTATTTCTGCTTGTCTTTCTGTAGGTAACATGTGGAAAGAAATCGTTAATTATTATAGCTCTTCTTGTTTTCCAATGTGTTATGTTCTGTTTGTCTTCTATTATGTTTATATCTTTTGCTTTAAACATTTTAGGATTCTTTCTTATTTCATCAAGAATTGGTAGTTTTCTAAGAACCAGGGTCCTTGTTTTTATCCCTGAGCCAAAATCCATAGATCCACGGTGATTAGGACGCACCTTCAGAATCTGAATCCGAAGCTGAGGACACAGAACTGGTCCATATTAATCAGGGGCATAGAGAACGGGGCCAGCTCCTGGCCTTCGCTATAGATGAAGAATGCTGCAGAAATGTGAAGGACAAGAACTACAAAGCTTACTATGGATTTGGTAGGGCAACTTTCATAGATATGCAAGTCAAGAAAGATAGGTCTAAAGGTAGTTCAAATAGATATAGGTGGACGACTGATCTACATCTGTTGAGGTCCTCTATACCTGTGTGATTACCAAGAGGGCAATCACACAGGTATATCTCTCAGAAATCTTATGCAAGCCGTATAAATCACCAAAAATTAACGCTATATATCCAGTGTTATTACAAAAGGGATCGAATCTTTTGCACTGCAGAATATGCAATGTAACTGGATAAGAGGACGGAGGGGGACAGGAAGAATGAAAAAGGAAAGCCTCTAAGACACATAGGTCTAATGTATTTCCTACAGAATACATAATATAAGAGAAACTGATCGAAAAGTATATCAGGGATTAAACATGTTGGTATACACTCGAATAAATCAAAAATAACATACCTAGAGCAGGGAATTAATAGAGACAGCACTCCACAGATTCATAAAAAGTGAATAACATAATTGAAAATAAAATTATGACAACACTTCGATAATATCCATAACCTGAGACGTAAATGACTCGAGGATATTTGTTTGGACTGGAAAGAATCTACGCTCCGGGATAGAGTTGTACATATCACCATCCTTGGAGTAACCGTGTTGACGGACTAATAGGGACTTTAAAGGCAAACGATCATAAAAGAATTGGATATGCAGATGATTTGGTAATCATCTCGCAAGCAAAGTACAATATGGTAGTCAGAGATCGAAGAAACAAGGCCCTAGAACTAGTGAGACAATGGACTGATTTAGAGGGGCTAAATATTAGCCCTTACAAATCCACCATAGTCGCTTTCACACGCAGATGGAAATTGGAGGGATTAGGTCCTCTAAAGCTGCAGGGACAAGAAATTTAGCTAAAAGGAGAGGTAAAGTATCTCGGGGTTGTAGTAGACTCGAAACTTACCTAGAACAGGCAATTAGAAGAAATAGCAGTGCAGTGACCACTCTTGTGAAGTTTTTGTGCTCTGGGTGTATACCACGTTGATTACACCCGCAATTACCAATGCAGTGTCGATGTGGTGGACTAAGATCCTTAAAACAGCTGCAAAAGCCAAAGTCAGCAAGGTGTAAAGACTTTCATGTACAATATGGATAATTGATGCAGTGCGTACTACTCTAATGCCAGCTATGGAGGCTCTACTAGGCCTACCTCCCGTCCGTTTGATAATACAAGGAGAGGCAAGATTGGAAGCCTACAGAATAAAAAAATCCTGGGAGCACGACATATATATCTACCAAATCTTTGTAGATTTTCGATAAGCCTATGATAATAAACATAGAGATAAAATATATGTAATTATGCAAGAATTTGGTATTTGGTATATTAAGAAAATTAGCAAAGTTAGGTCAAGCCACCATGACTTACACAGAAGCGCAAGTATGAGTTCAAAATTAATTGACCGATCCCTTCCAGATAACTAAAGGGCTAAAACATGGAGATGGGCTGGCACTGACTCCTGTTTAATATTTGTATGGAATATATTATAAGAAAAATGTCAGTAAACCCCAAAAACTTACTGTTTACTAAGTCTAAGCAGATTGCAATGTACTCAGATGATGTAGACTTGATGGGAAGACCCGCAAGAGACTTCACAGAACTATATGTGAAGCTTGAAAAAAATGTGAAAGAAATAAAGCTCGCTGTCAACGTAGATAAAACTAAAGCCCTAATACAAGCAAGGAACCAACGAAACTTGCAGAATTTGACAAAAGACGACGCTAATATAGAAGTAGTAAAACAGCTCACATACCTCGACAACGAGGAGGAAGAGATACGGAAAGAGATAATGCTTGCTAACAAAGCATACTTCTCTCTGTCGCAGGTATTTGGACCCAAAGACAACCATAGGTAAGTGAAGTTTAAAATATATAAAACCATCACACGGCCAATAGCAACATATGTTGTAGAAACATGGATCATGACTGAAAAGACAATAAATCTTATTAATACTTTTGAAAGAAAGATATTAAGGAGGATACTGGGACCCATTTGCAACAATGGTATATGGAGAATAAGGTTCAACCACGAGTTATACCAATATTATAGAGAACCATCTATAGCAAATTATGCAAAAATACAAAGACTGCGCTGAGCAGGTCACCTTATAACAATGGATAACGACAAAACACCTAGTACAGTGTACATTGTTTTTCGATCTGTGGGTCGCGACCCCCCGGGGGGTCGCGAAGCCTTTTGGGGGGGGTCGCCGACTGAAAGAAAAAGTTAAGGTTCTTAAAACACAATTTTAGTAGGAAGGATGTGCGTGTTTGTTTTTCAAAAGTTTATCGAATTGTGGTGCTATTTTTGAAAGGTTAATAATCAAGTAATTTTCTAATTGCAGTCTATTTCTCTCTTTAGTTTTAATGTCTACCATTGAAGAAAATGTCAGTTCACACAAGTATGAAGTGGCGAATTGCACTAATAATTTAAGAGCTTCCCTTGCCAGTTCTGGATATTGGTGTTTTCTTTTCATCCAAAATACATCGTCACTTTGCGAATAAAATTCCATTTTAAGCATTACCATCAGCAGCTAAATCTAGATGACATTTTTAATTTATTTTTTTGGTGACATCAGCCAGATCTTTTTATTTGTCCAAAAATGGTTTAAAATCCATCTACGACCATATGTGTGATAAAGGTGATTTTAATGAAGCGAGCCCATATACGATTATGAATAGCCGGGTTTGCAAAGCTTTACCTTTGATAGAATTTACAATTTTTATTATCTCCTTGAGCACGTCATTACCTTAGCAGCTAGAGCCTGTCGATGAAGAAAACAGTGTGTCCAGGATATGTTTGGCATTGTCGTTTTTATTTTGCAATGAGTCCGCTATTTTTGCCAGTCATGTATTTAGCGCCATCGCTACAAATAGCGATACATTTTTTTCCAATCGATATTGTAGTCGCAAGTGCTTTCTAAAAACATATCGTACAAATACTGGCCAGTAGTGTCTGCACTAAGTACTTTGCAAAATAAGATTACTTCCATGATACTGTCATCTGCTTCAAAGCGCACAGATACTACAAACTGTGCACAGTCGGAAACATCTGTAGATTCGTCAAACTGCAAAGCAAAATGTTGGCTGTTCTTTAATTATTGTTGGCCACGTGAATAAAAGATAAATGTACCAAAATTGAAGCGTTTTACATGTCTGCTTAGATGGGATCAGGGATAAGACTAACTACTTGAATACTGGGGGTCGAAATGGGCTAAAGTAGAAGGAGCAGGCACATAAAGCCTCTTTGCGAACGACAGCTCAGGTTTTGTTGTTGGCGGGTCGTGGAATCGTTAGGGGGGTGAGAGGGTTTAAAGATGACCAACTACCATAACCAAATAAGCAAAGGATACTTACACAGACTAGAGGACTTTTCTACCATTTAAAAATGGACGTAGTTTGAAATAAATCCTCTGGTTCATTACTGGGTACTTACTGGACATATTCTGTACTTACGGGTACCAATTGGGGGACATTCATCTTAGATTACTGTGTTGGGTTTAATCGGGCTACTTTATCATCAATATTGGCTTCTATGCCATATTCCTTTTTTTTCTCTACTCTAAAACTTATACAGTTGCATTAGAAATCTGGTTAATAACTTTCCTAAGCGTTAGAGAAAATAAAATAGGTACATTTTCAAAAACATTTATTTTGAACCTCAAACTCTATTTTTTTAAACAAAAAATTTTTAAACAGGAAATAAATGACTTTACTACAGGAAAAAATATGAACAACTACAACTTTTATATGATTTTACAAATACAAACCTTTTGACTTGGTTGAGCAGTGTATCTCAAGCAAAAATTTGACTTATGCTGTCAAATGTCACTGCCATTGTATTTACTTTACATAATACGCAAATTTATTTTCAAACTAAATTTTCTTAAGGCGGAAATACATATCCGCGCCGCGAACTCCGCGCCGTGTGAGCGCCGCGCGTTCGTGGCGCGGTTAATGTTCGTTAAAATTTTTCATTTTGACGAACCTTCCGCGATCCAGAGGAAACTTACGAACATTTAGTAATTGTAGATAGTTAGTATTAAATGTGGGTGCCTACATTGGATCCTTTTTTCTCCGATCAGATCAGATCCGATATCGGCCGACGTCGGGAGTAGCTTCTCCTATTCTCATCGAGAAGTGTTTGGTTTCATTCCGATTGGTTGCAAGTTGAGTTGCAAGTTGGTTGCAAGTTGGTTGCAAGTTGGTTGCAAATTGGTTGCAAGTTTGTTGCAAATTGGTTGCAAGTTGGTTGCAAATTGGTTGCAAGTTGGTTGCAAATTGGTTGCAAGATGGTTGCAAGTTGGTAACAAGTTGGGGGTTGCAAGCTAACATGTTTAAATATATTCAATGTCATCATCTCATTTTCACTTTCCACGGTAAACATCAATAAGTTTGATATTTCCTTCCTAACACTCCATTACTAACAAATATTCAACTCAGGCGCCCCAAAACCAACAAACCACTCGCAAACCCGTCAAAATACGTATTGCGAACCATCAAAGCATTTGTTGAAAAGCCGACAGAAGTTAGATCGTGGTGCGCCGTGTGCGAGCCGTTTGTGTGCCACTTGAAAACACGTACTAATCTAACAAATATGCTGCGCGCGAGCGGCTCGCACACCGAGCAGAGCGCATATGTATACCCGCCTTTAGACATCTTTCATAGCAAATCAGGACTTTAAATATTAAACAAACGTTACAAAAATTAAACCATTATGAAAGCAAAATATTTTTATAAAAAAGTTTTAAATTTTACAAACTTGTAATATCCACTTGGAATTTAATCACTTTTAATTTACAATCAAAATAGTACTGTACCTTTATTAAAACGACTTGTCACACATCAACAAAGCAAACATTTTCATGTGTCAATCTACAGGTACAGGTGGGTGGGGCGGGCATTCCATAATACAAAGGGGCTCTGGGAAACTGGAAACTTGAACACAGGAACATAAAACAAACATCTCATCGGGACATCAATAGGGGAATAGGAACATAAAACAAACATCTCATCGGGACATCAATAGGGGAACAGGAACAGAACATCACCACACAAGGCCGGCCATCAGCTACGCAATTCATTTGTACTACCTACGTATTTACATTTTCACTTCAAAAACCCAAAATTAGGGAGTGAAACTTTCTACGAATACTCTTCAATGGTCACGGAACAAACTACAAATTCTTCACTTTGTTTCACATGGCGATAATATCTTATTGATGCCGGCAAGGTGGTGGCTTCTCTATGAGCTCCACCGCTGGGTCGATGTAACACCAGCAGATTTTCGTGTGGAACTGATTCTCTTCGGCGGGGTACCTAACCTTCGAGAATTCTTCTGCGTACTTGACGCGTAATTGCAAGCTAAATTCGCCCTTAATGATGCAACTCTGCAAGTTTGGGACCAGTCCAATAGGTTTTTTGAAGGGGAAACAGGTACTTTCCAAATATTGTGTAATATTTTGTAATAGGGGCAGAAGCAGGGGCGATTCAGAATTTTTATGGTAAATTACTTCATAAAATAAATTGGAAAAATAGATATTTTTCTTGAGATAGGATATAAAATTTATGGTTGGACTTTTTTCAAACGCTACAAAATAGTAAATACAGTGGAACCTCGATAACTCGGATTAATCGGGACCGCGGCCGATCCGGGTTATCGAAAATCCGGGTTAGCCAGAGAGCATGGTAAAAATTAATAAAATACGGTATACTTATAGATAAAGTCCGTTATAATTAAAATAACATGAAATATAATATATGCACAGTATGTACACATCTAACTTACATATAGTTGTATATACTTATAGAGTATAGTATAGATAGTATAGAATAGAGTATTGTTCATTTCTAGGTAAAAAAACTCAGTCAGTTTTGGTTGTGCCAATCGGAACGATGTTATGTTATTTAAGAACAGTGGCTCTTTCATTGTTTAAAAGACTATTGTAAGAATTTTTTAAAAGACAGTTGAAAATAAATAAAATAATAACAAGTGCCTGTTGTTTGCGATAGCCCTAGATAATGAACGTCGCTCTGCCGCCGCAAGCCGTGTGCCATGAGTAATTTTTACTATCGTATAGTTCAAATTACACAAATACCCATTATCTCTCAAATGTTATATTCTGGTCAAAGCCAAGTTTTATCAATGAAACTCGATATTTTTAAGACATTCCAGAAGAGGCTACAGATAAAATGTTTTAACAGAGTACATACATTTTTATTTTTGAAATGTTTGTCTGATGAAAATCGGTCCGGGTTAGCCGGACTCCCGGGTTATAGGGGGCCGACTTATCGAGGTTCCACTGTAGTTATTTTCCTAACTAGTGCGGGAAGTTATACTTTTCCGCACGCGATTGCAGTTTGCCGAACGACGCGAAGCGGAGTTCGGCAAGCAGTGGAGTACGGAAAAGATATTTTCCGCAAGAGTTAGGAACAATATTTTTTCTACGAGCGTTTAACAAATGACTAAATCTTAATCAATTACATAATTGAATTAAAAAAAACGCTAATAAGTTATAATAATCCCGAATTAAAGTCAATGCGGTGCCTAAATACCTGTTATGTAGGAATTAATGGTGTATATCAATACAGGTTTTAATATTTTAAAGTCATAGCAACGACGTCAAACAAAGCAATTATTGTCAAAAAGCACGTCACACAGTCACACACTTAAAAATTTCTATACATCTTTACTTACGAATTTTAAAATAATTCAGTGATTTAGATGGCATCAAGTGACGAAGAACTACCCCAATCTATTCTCGACGTTGTCAATAATCTTGATCTGTTACCGGAAAAATCAATTAATTAATTAATTAAATTCAGTGCGGAAAAGTAATGCAGAGAAGTAATGCGGAAAAGTAAAACTTTCCAAACTAAAACGCGTGCGGAAAAGTAGAAAACGCTCGTAGAAAAAACTATTACCTAACGTATGTACTTAATTTTTAATTAAATTATTTCTTTGGCTTTCTATGACACCAGGGGGTCGCCAGAATATTTCAACCTGTAAAGGGGTCGCGAAATCAAAAAGATTGAAAAACACTGACCTAGCAGAACTCTTAGCGGAACTATGGTGGGACGTCGGCCAGTAGTAAGACCACGGAAGAGGTAGATAGAGGAAGTGAGAACCGATGCTAGAGATATTGAGGGTGAACAACTGGAGGAAAGCAGCCAGAGACAGAGATACATAGGAGAGAGAGAGAAAATAAAAAAATCACTGAAACTTGCAATGATGGCATAGGCCATATTGTATGTTCATGTCATTTACTTTTAATAGAGCAAAATTCAACGTTCTTACTGAACATAAATAGGAAATTAAATAATTTAAATAATAAATAGGTTGCATGTGTGAGTCCATACTATTGTAGTGAAGAAAAGAGAGACGTTCTCACAAACAATTTATTTTACAACTGATGACCGGTTTCGCTGTCTACACTTTGCACAGCATCTTCAGGTCCCGGTTAAAGTAAAATTAAATGCTACAAACGACAAAAAACCAGAGTTAGTTAAGTGGTCTGGTTTAAATCAAAAGTTAATGATCAAGCCAATATCAAAGTACATATATTTATGCATGCACATGAATACCCACGTGTACGTACGCATGGTGTACAATCCTCATACTCACATACATGCACGCATTCATTTGCAGTGGCAAACAAATAATCTTATACTTGACATACTTTTGGTTGCCACTGCATATGAATGCGTGCATGTATGTGAGTATGAGGATTGTACACCATGCGTGCGTACATGTGGGTATTCATGTGCATGCATAAATATATGTACTTTGATATTGGCTTGATCATTAACTTTTGATTTAAACCAGACCACTTAACTAACTCTGGTTTTTTGTTGTTTGTAGCATTTAATTTTACTTTAACCGGGACCTGAAGATGCTGTGAATATTGTAGACAGCGAAACCGGTCGTGAGTTGTTAAATAATTTACTTTTTGAGTGACTTGCAATTAAATTTTAAAATAACAACTGTTTGAGACCCACTGATCATCGCTTAAGTCCAAAACGGCGATGGTACATGGTTTTTTTTATCTGATTGTTAGCGTAAAACTAAATAATGGAAAATTATTATAAGCCAATGGCAAACAAATAGGACAACCTTGTGCTCATTATGCAAAAATGCTCTAAAGGCTTCAAAATAAGGAACTCGGAGTAATGCCAGGTGTTCTTACTGACCATGTGACTATTGCTTACTCAGAAATCATATCTAAAAGGCGTTTTTAGAAGCGTAGACCGGTTGGACCAAACATATATGTAGGGTATACTCAAAAGATCTTTTAGTCGCAAAATGGAAAGGACAATAAACACAAAAAAACCCTGTGAAATTTACAATCTATAATCTAGGAAAATAGACTCAACAAGAACGCTCAAGATACAACTACCGTGGAAAGGTTCTAGTGGGATCAAAAAGAAAAAAAAACGGAAAAGTAGAGGAAGCGGATTAAAGGATGATCAATCAGATAAATGATGAAATCAGATACAAAGTCTTCATTGTATCTGATTTCATTTAATCGAAAAAATATTGAAAGGAATAAATGGTGTAAAGAGAAAGAAAAATCAAAAGAAACGATTTATTGATCTATAATATTAATTAGATCTTTCTCTAAAAAACGTATAAATATCAGAATAAATACACACTAAAAATAAATAAGTTGGGAATTATGGGTTTCTGCATTGCGTGCAATCTTCCATTGCCTCTTGGAATTCTTCGATTTGAAGGGTCATCTCGAAAAAGTTATATTTTTCATGGATATTTTTTGAAGCAACCATTAACACATTTTGGGGATTGGTACCTGGGCCTAAAAAAATTTAAACCAATTCAATAATGTCTACAATAGAAGAAATCGTGCCATTTCATAAACATACCATTTCTTCAATGTATATTTCTTTTTAATATTAAAAGCTTACAAATATACAGGGTGTTTCATTGGGAAAGTAACATACGTTAACAAAGTTACTGGGTGTTTTATCTATTTTGCCATTTTCTTATTTGGTTCATAACTTTTTAACCACACTGTATATTTATTTTATATTTGGCACACGAATATTCTTTAAGGTGATCAATCAATTAATTTATTTATAATTATAAAAATTCCAGGTCTGGATTAAAAACTATTGGAAAAATTCTCCGACCCAAAAACAACGCCCTGTACATTAATTTTTTTAAAAATGGATTCTGCATTTAAAAAGGGGATGAAAAACCAAATTTAGTGGTATACTTTGAATTTTCAGCAAAATTTTTTTATTGGTAAAATTTTGAATTTGAATCCTGAAATTTGTTATTAAGGCATATTCATTTTTTCAGACATAATATTTCAAAAATACCAAATTTTTTATGGTGGTCATTTTAAATAATTACTTTAGTTTTGAATTTTTTCTGCGAATTTTCGCTGTTTTGTTTTAATTTTTAGATACTTTGTTGATTAAAGTGTGATGTATTTTTTATGGACTCTTCATTATCTATTATTTAAACATGAACATTCGCTATAAACTATTCGTTACACATAATAAAAAACGCAGAAATGTTAACATCTTACCAATTTAGATTAAATAATGGCATTAATAAAAATTGAGTCGTATTTAAATTTTTTCCTTTTTAAATTTAATTAAATAAATTTAAATTAAATTCAAATTCACAATTTTACCAGAAAAAACATTTTGCCGAAAATTCAAAGTGCACCACTAAATTTGGTTTTTCCATTTTTAAAAAATTTAATGTACTGGGTGTTGTTTTTGGGTCAGAGCATTTTTCCAATATTTTTTAATGCGGACCTAGATTTTTTAATTATAAATAAATAAATTAATTAATTGAACACCTTAAAGAATATTCGCGTGGTGAATACAAAATAAATATACAGTGTGGCTAAAAAGTTATGAACCAAATAAAAAATGGCAAAATAGATAAAACACCCAGTAACTTTGTTATTGATGAAGTAAAACCCCTTAAGTATGGTATTTTTGAGACCGCCTGAGTGTCCTCTTTCTACAGTTAACATATGTTACTTTCCCAATGAAACACCCTGTATCAAAGCTTATAATTTTGTAATATTTTTCACCTTTTTTTATTTAAATTACTTACTTATTGCTATGTGGGCTGACATTGCTATTTTATCTAAACTCAAAGCCCAAATTCTCAAATTATGAACCCTTTTAACTCCTTCAATCCTTAGCAATGTGTTCATAACTTCTTCGAAATTAACTCCTCTTGGTAGTGCTTCCATTAAAACCATTAACGCATCTTTGATGATGGCAAAAGTAGTTATAACAACCAAAACGGAAAAGAAGAAGGTACAAATTGGATCCACAATCATTAGATCTGGCTAAAATGTAGAGAAATGTTGTGTTATTTAAAATTATATAAAAAATGTAGTTTATCTCGTACTAAATATAGATTAAATAGCAAAATTAAAGACATACAACAATAAACAGTATGCAGCAAAATAAACAATACTGAAATGAATATTGAAATGTTTATGGTTACTTATATATTTATATACTTATATACATTATCTAGTATACATGATATAGCCTTGCAAACATTATTCACGGCGCACGTTCCCGATAAAACATATGTTAAAGATGCCATCTGACCAGTGGCGGATCTACGGGGAGGGAAAATGAGGAAATTTCCTCCATAACAAGGTCCAAAATTAAAGAAAAACATTGTTCAAACATAAAAATATATTAGCTGACATGAAATTGAAAACCACAGAAAGACAAATTCAACCCAATAAACACGCTAGTTAGGAAAATTAAAGGAACGTTATGCCTAAAAGTCATTATTTATGTCTTTTATGTAATCTGAGTGTATCTTTTGGTTGGTTTTTCATTGGAAGTTCCTCCCTAAGGAAAATTACCCCTCCCAAGACAAATTTCTAGATCCGCCACTGCCTCTGGCACGAAAAAAATATTTAATTCTAGTCCGCAATTCCGAAATGGCAGACGGTGGATCTGTCTGACTCCTTCAGCATTTCCCGTATATACGCATAACGTGGCGTTAGTTCTGGCGTTGGTTCTCTATTAGAATAATAGGAAAAATAATGTAAACACTGTATCTATCTGCGTTTGCTACTTTGTCTAGATTTAGTAGAGATTTTATCTTAATTCTAATGGTAAATGCTTACAACTTGCTCATAAAAGCGAATTTAAATACTACGATTGTTATACAAATCAAAAACTTTTCACGTTGGTACTACTGGTATTGCATGTCAAATCACTCGGACAAAAACTTGAGGATCTCCGATTTGTCCGAAACTTGGTGTATAGCTTCTGTTTAACATAAAAATATGACATTGAGGCCTTAACATTTAAATACATTTGTGTATTTTTTTATAAAGTATCAATGGAAAAATAATGTTTCAATAGAAGGGACTCAAAAATGACATTATACGGTATTATAACAAGTTATTTTGATGTTTTCGATCAAATTTTAGTGTAGAAAACGTTAAAACGACATTTTTAGATTTTCCCCAATTCCCAAAATACATATTCTTAGATTTGGCTGAAAATTTGTCCACCTGTAGCCAAATAATAGGACTTTAAGAGGTTAAGAGAATTTTTATTTTTTTACAATAAAAAAGGATATGCATGCTATACATGCTATATCAGAGTCAAAAATATAGGCTTCTACTGTAAGTACAATTAACTCAGAAAATATCGACTGCACGAAAAAAATTTTTAAAAAGAAATTGTAATAATTATAAATGCGATTTATTTGGAACATTTTCAGTTCCTACCATTTTCGTCGAAAAGTTGAAAATGGTGGACATATTGAACAAAAACAACAACTGCTATAAAACCAATCAGGTCTTTCGCTCGCGCATTTACCGCATATGTACTACCTTAAATATTGATTTGATCAAAAAAAAAATAAAGGGATCAAAATTGTGTAACATTTAATTTTTCCATTTTTGTATAGGTACATTTTTGTCGTAAACTAATAATAAACGAGATAATTCAATAATTACGCTCTAACTGCAACTATTTTCCCCCTTAACTCGGAAAATATCGACAGCACAAAAAAATTATAATAAAAGAAATTATAGGAAATCGCATTTTCAACAATTTCAGTCTGTAAACTTTTTGTAGAAAAGTTGAAAATGGCGGAAATATTGAGCGAAAATGGCGGAAATATTGAGCAAAAACTTTAAAATCAAGATGGCGTCTAAAACAACGGCTGAATTCCTTAACGATTTTAAATTTACTCTACTATTGACCCCTGTTATGATTAGAAAAATAAAATTTTGGACAGCTCGGCATGCAAGGTCAAATGCAATCCGGACTGGACTATATATTTTTGACTCGTGATATTATTGCCTGTAACCTTTTGCAAGAATTTTTTAGATCCAAAATTATGTGGTTTAAAATGGAATCACCCGTTATATTTTAACACTGTGTGGTGCAAAGATATTACCTACCTTAAAATAAATTACGATAGCAGCTACGAAAACTCCAAAACTTTGGAGAAAATCGCCCAAGACGTGAATGAAAGCCGCCCTGACGTTAATATTTTCCTCTTTTTTCCCACCATGTGCATGTCCATGTTCACCATCGCTACCACTGTGAGTGTGTCCATGTTGGTGTAAAGTTATACCCATTCTACAAGATAGACAGTATTAGTTGTAATTTTATCTGTAAACAAAGTTTATAACCACTTAAAATAAAAAAATTAAGGATCAACATCATTATCTCCCAGAACTAAATACGTTTTCTGGTCAAACGGGTAATAGTTAAGTGAATCTATATTCATTAAGCATTACAATCCTAGGGAACTTGCACATAAAAATATTTTTGCATAAAATTGTTAATTTATGTTTAGAAATGTTATATTCAAAATATTACGTCTTAACAATGAATATTGTCCGTACAACAAGTGATAATAGTTCCGCGCCCAACATTTCCGTTTCAAACAACTTCAAAAGCGCGAGCTGGGGTCTGACGTCACCAACCACTGTTCTCGTTCGCCTGTTCGGTGAGCTATTGCATTGAATGCATTTTGCCATTGCTAGTTGTGCATGTCGAATAACTGTGTTGTTTATATTATTGTATTTAGTGTATAATAATATACTTTATCAAAATGGAAATATCCAAACTGTCAGAACATCCAACACACATTTTTTGCTCTATCAGTAGAACCAAAACGTCGATTTAAATGGCTAAAGGCATGCAGGCGAGATAAAAAGGATATTTCACAAAGTAGCAAATAGTCACAGAGCTAGTGAACCCTCCGACTAACGGTCGTCCTGTAAGGCTAGAAATTTGTCTAGTGATAACTAGAGACTGGAAAATATGCACTAAAAAATGTCTAAAATATGCATGCAATATGCATTTTAAAACAAGCTGAATATGCACAATTAACATGCAAATATGCATTTATATATGCACTTATTTTTATATGAATAATTTTATGGTTTACGTTAAATACATAAATAAATAAAAAATAATAAAAATAAATAAATAGGTTTGAATTTAAACCAAATTGTATTATTATTTCTTAATATATTTTTTTAACTTCAGGTTTTGTGACAAATAAAACGGCAAAATATTTTATTTTGACCACAAGATAAATAAGAGTACAATAAAATAAATGTACATATTTTTATTGTTACAATATTGATTCATATTTTCTAAACTAATATTATAAAAAGAGTACAATAAAACAAATTTACATATTTTTATTGTTACAATAAATAATCATATATTGATTCATATTTTCTAAACTAATATTATGTCTTCTATCTGTTAATATTTGTTTATAGGCAGAAAAAGATCTCTCAACGTCACAAGATGTAATTGGGGCATATTTAAACTTTGCTATTAGAGACGGATCCATATTAATATTTTCATCGAAGTTTCCAAAATTGATTATATTATTTATTGAACGCAATAAAGTGAAACCCTCATTTTTGTTTAAAACGTCATCAAGTTTATCTTTAATTTTTACTCCAATTTCCCCATTCAGATTTGTTATTTTCTGTTTAACCGAATCAACAATAGACATACTATTGTGAAGACATAAATTTTGAGCCTCTAATTTTGTAATTGAACTTTCAATGATATCGAAATTCGATTTTATATACAACAATTGATTTTTAATAGACTTTTCTTTAAAAATATTTTGACAGTTATCAATAGCGGTACAAGTCGGATCAAAACTTGAAATAACGCTTTTGATGTCGTCGTAGTGTTCAGATAAAAATATAGCACTTTTAAGCCAAGTTCCCCATCTGGTTAATACTGGTTCTGGTGGTAAAGGAATATCGGGAAGCATCTCCCTATATACCTGTACACGTAGTGGTGCTTTCAGAAATACTTTTTTTACATTATTTATTAAGGTGTTTACATTGGGAAATTCAATTCTAACTTTCTCTGCAACTCTGTTTAGGCCGTGCGCCAAACATGTACAGTGAATTAAATTAGGGAAAAAGATTTTAAGATTGGATGCAGCTTTCATCATATATGAGGCGGCATCACTAAGCATTAATAATATTTTTTCAAATGGTACTTGATCAGGTAAAAAAAAATTTGTTAGGGATTCGTTAACAAATCTAGCTATTGTAGCATAGTTTGTTTTTTCCAAACATTTTACACTAATTAAGTATGAGTTTTTAAAATCGCCAGAGTCGTTAAGAACTCCAACAATTAGATTCGCAATTTGTCGACCCTTTGTATCCGTTGTTTCGTCGACGGAAATCCAAAGATATTCGGCTTTTAACTGATTTTTAATACTCGTCATCACATCTTTGTAACATGCACTGACATATTTTTTCCGAAGAGTTGAAGAACTTGGTATTTGAGCTGGTTTATCTTTAATCTTGCAATAAGTTTTTAAAAAGTTTTGACACGATTTATGTTCTAACTTGTGCAGAGGGATATTGCAGTTAAAAAAAAAATGGCATAAATCCTTTGCAAAGGTTTCTTGCCCAACTGACGTATTCTGAATCTGCAAACTGTTCTGTAGAATCTGCTGGCGAGGTTTATTATCATTTTTTGATAGCTTAGTTTGGTGAAGTGAAGTTTTTATGTGTTGAACTACTTGGAATTTCTTTTGACATGGAATCTGGAATATAATGATAATGATGTTTTAGATGTTTTCGTAAATAGATACCTACATTAAAATGATCAAACTTTTTAAACCTCCCCCAATTTTTTTTTTATTTCTCAAAGTGAAATTGAAATCGTCAAACAATAAAGTACAGTCAGTGTACCGTAGTATACAGGGTGGGCCACTCTCAACACCTCGCTCTGTATAAGCCAAACCGTTGCGAACTTTAAAAAACAGTTTTTGAAGAAATGGGACGGTTTGTCATTTTAGAATAGACAGACACATAGATGTGCAAAGAAGTTTGATAAGTTTAAAAATCTATTGAAGTGGAGAACTTACCTTTTTATCACAAATGGTGCAAAACATACTTTCACTGTCGATAACTTTTAGATGATTGTTACTTCCAATCCAACTTCTGAGAAGACTTGATTTTTCCCTTGCTACTTTAGGCATTTTCACAATAATAATAAAATGATTTTTTTACACAGTATAGTCAATAACTTGCAATCACAAAAGTTGAATAATCGGCGATTGATTTAAGACTAACCATTCATAAAATAAAATAATCTATCCTACCCTTAAAATGCTTAAAATTTCGTTTTGGTTGGTTTTCCCAGAATAATTCATAGTTGGCCGACACCAGCAGAAAGTACAGGTAATATTTGTAATGTTATTCAAAATATAATCGGTATTTACTTAGGTAATTTGTAAATTCTGAGAAGTCTATAAATCTTAAATATCCGGATAATGATACCTGCAGCTATAAATAACGCCCATTATGTTTATGGGTACAACAACAAAGGAGCTTAACAGCAAAATATTTACTTTCACATTTTATTTTAATGGATGTTGATGTTACTAATATATACCTTATTTTTAAATGGGGTAGAGTAAATTCCCATCAAAATATGCATTTATATGCTCTTAAATCTCCAAATATGCAAGGCATATGCATTTATGAAAAACATGAGAAATATGCAGCATATATATGCATATGCATTTTGCATATAATCCAGTCTTTAGTGATAACTCATAGCACACCAAGGTTAAAAACCATGACCTGGCAGGCATCAGCGGTGCACGTGTATCTACCAGGTGAATCGAAAAGTGCAAATTTAGGGGGTAAAATAAACTTTTTTCTGTAAGGTTTAAATTTAAGTATGTGTTTGAATAAGTCATTTAGAAGAAATGTGTACAATGACAGGCGATTCTGAAGAGCATAAGACCATGCCAGGCGAGGGGAAAGATTAGGGGTTTTTCCTAAAATTATTCTTTTTGCATCGAACACATTTTTATTAGGTTTTTTGAATCATTCCAAGCAAAAAAGTTCTTTAGTGATTTTTCTCTTAAGTTAATAGTTTTTGTTATACCGGGTGTCCACTTATATTTTCCCCCATTTTAACTGCCTATAACTTCTAAACGGCTCAAAATAGAAATATGCGGTTTGCGCTGAAATGTTTTAATTTAGTAAAAGTTTTGTCTGAATGGATTGAGTTTTTTATATCACTTTCAAATTAGTAAAACAAAATGGCGGATTTTTGAAAAAAACGTTGTTGACTTTTTTTTAACGGAACACCCAGTATATTTTTTTGTGAATTGAAAGAAAGGTCATTCACCTATCCAGCGATATAAAGTTTTTCAAAATCACTGAGTAATTAATTTTTAAAATGTGAGGTGCAACATGGATATCACATAACATAATATCAATTATGTGATTTCCACATTGCATCTCTCATTTTAAAAATGAATAGCTCAGTCATTTGACAACCGATTTTAAAAAAATTTATATCGCTGAATAGGTAAATGAACGTTTTTTTAAGTTTTTAGGTAAATGACCATTTTTATATCGCTTTTAAATACAAAATGGCGGAATTTAAAAAAAAACGTTGTTGACTTTTTTTATTAAAACACCCAGTATATTTCTTTGTAACTTGAAAAAACGGTCATTTACCTATCCAGCTATAAAATTTTTTTTAAAATCGGTTATCAAATGGCTGAGCAATTAATTTTTAAAATGAGAGATGCAATGTGGAAATCACATAACGTAATATCAATTTGCTTATAATGTTATTTAGGTACCTATGTGATATCCACGTTGCACCTCTCATTTTAAAAATTAATTAGTCAGTGATTTGACAACCGATTTTGAAAAACTTTATATCGCTGGATAGGCGAATGACCTTTCTTTCAATTTACAAAAAAATATACTGGCTGTTCCATTAAAAAAATGTCAAGAACGTTTTTTTCAAAAATCCGTCATTTTTTTTCGTATTTGAAAGCGATATAAAAAATTCAATCAATTCAGACAAAACTTTTACTAAAATAAAACATTTCAGCGAAAACCGCATATTTCTATCTTGAACCGTTTAGAAGTTATAGGCAGTTAAATTAGGGGAAAATATAAGTGGACGGACACCCGGTAAAAGCGACTGAAAATTTTGAAAATTACGAAATCGGCCATTTTTAACCCTAAATCGGACATTTATTTAAAAATTTCAATGTTGCCAAGGTACGTAAAAATTCTTTAAACATTGATTGATGAAATCCCGAAGAGTTTTTTGCAATAAAATATCGAAAACCCCTTTGTTTTTTTAATTGCTATTCAAGCGGGCGCGACACTGTAGTATAAGTGAGGACGTTTGAGTTTGCATAAATTCATTATCTCGAGAATGGGCAAATTTCAAGAGAAATCATCAGACAGGTCGATTTTTATTTTTGAATTAGGACTTTTTGGCATATATATATATATATATATATATATATATATATATATATATAATACTAGTGACGTCATCCATCTGGGCGTGATGACGCAATCGATGATTTTTTAAATAAGAGTAGGGGTTGTGTGATAGCTCATTTGAAAGGTTATTTAATTCTCTATTCAGTAATATAAACATTAACATAATTATATATACAGGGTGTACAAAAAAAAAATTTCTTCTATTTGTCACATTTAATCAAAGTTAATTTAATAAAAAATTTTTTTTGTACACCCTGTATAAATAATTATATTAATGTTTATATTAGTGAATAGAGAATTAAATAACCTTTCAATAAGCTATCACGCAACCCCTACTCTCATTGAAAAAAATCATCGATTACGTCATCACGCTCAGATGGATGACGTCACTAGTATTATATATATATGCCAAAAAGTCCTAATTTAAAAATAAAAATCGATCTGTCTGAGGATTTCTCTTGAAATTTGCCCATTCTCGAGATAATGAATTTATGCCAACTCAAACGTCCTCACTTATATTACAGTGTCGCGCCCGCTTGATTAGCAATTAAAAAACAAAGGGGTTTCCGATATCATATTGCAAAAAACTCTTTGGGATTTCATCAATTAATGTTTAAAGAATATCTACCTACCTTGGCAACTTTGAAATTTTTAGATAAATGTCCGATTTAGGGTTAAAAATGGCCGATTTCGCTACTTTCAAAATTTTCAATCGCTTATATAACAAAAACTATTAACTTAGAGAAAAATCACTAAAGACCTTTTTTGTTTGGAATGATTCAAAAAACCTAAAAAAAAATTGTTCGATGCAATAAGAATCATTTTAGGAAAAACCCCTAATCTTTCCTCTCGCCTGGCAAGGTCTTATGCTCTTCAGAATCGCCTGTCATTGTACACATTTCTTCTAAATGACTTACTCAAACACATACTTAAATTTAAACCTTACAGGAGAAAGTTTATTTTACCCCCTAAATTTGCACTTTTCGATTCACCTGGTAGATACACGTGCACGGCTGATGCCTGCCAGGTCATGGTTTTTAGCCTTGGTGTGCTATGAATTATCACTAGAAAAATTTCTAGCCTTACAGGACGACCGTTAGTCGGAGGGTTCACTAGCTCTTAGACTAGAAGGTCTTTATGTCGGTGAGGATCATTTCGATGTGAGTATTTACCTAATAAGACATTTACTATTTCAAGAAAAATATTAGTTTTCCTCTCATGAAATGTGCCTACTTAAACTTGTTTATTTGTTGCAGTTGGAACAAGACATGGATAACTATATAAAATTCAAGATTATGGGTGGTCCCAAAATTTTTAAGTCAGCTGTTGTCCCGCACATATTTGATTTTCAACCAGACAGAAAACGAGCTTTTTCTCAGCCTGTGAGGGGCAGCTAAAAGGTTTAAAGGGCCGCTTCCTAAAGATGCCGCTTCTACATCCAAGTATGTTCTAGAGGACAATGATGAAAAGAGACAGTGTGGTCCTCCTTTCACAAACTTAGTTCAATCGGGACCTGAATTAAATCAACCAGCTTTATCTCAAAAACTGAATAATGCATCAACACAGACTCACATCAAAATCAGAAGTAAAGGTATTCAGTGTAAATTTCAAAGGAGTGTTACAGTCGGATTGTCGCCATTGAAAATATATAATATAAGGAAGCGGGAACTTCACCTATAAAATACTCGCAAAGATTATTTGAAGATACAAAAGTGAATCAGAAAGTTCTGTATTTGAAGATAATAGTGAATATAGTGGTATGTAGTGATGACTATTGGTACAATGAAAATGATTTTTTATCTTGCGATGAAGTGCTCTGAAGTGTACAGTAATGAAGTTACAATACAGACCTAGATTGTATATGTTTCAATTAATGAAAAATATTGTAAAACACAAACAATGCATCTATTTTTAACTCTAAAAAAGATGAGAACAGTACACACTTTATTTATGTCTCTTGGAAATTATTTCGGCATAAGCGAAAGCAATGCTTCGAGAATATTTGCAAAATCTGTTCCAATAATTAGTAAATATTTAAGATTTTATATTTTTAATCCCCAATTAGTTCAGTTAAATTAAACTTACCCTTAGCATTTCAATTAAAGACGATTAAAATGTACCTACTATAAAATCCCCAGGAAAACTTAATCGCTTTCTTTTAAAAAGCCCTCGCGAGTAATAGTACTTATGCGTTTTAAACACTTTAGAAAGTCAGATTTTTATAAATTTTACTTTGAAACTAAATAAACTCATTGTAGAACTATGCAAGAATACAAATAATACCTGATAATTTCCAATTAAATATGATTAAAATGTAATATACAAGCCGCGTAATACTTTAATCGCGTTTTTGTCGACTCGTAGCCCGGTTGTTCGTGGTCCGTGACGTCAAACCAATAGAAGGACGTTCAGGCGCCTCCTAAGAAATTTGAATTTTATATCATTTTCAATGCCTCGTAATAAACGTAGGGCTTAAAAACATTTTTTTGCATGCAAGCGTTTTAAGATCATGTTACCTTATGTTTTTTAATATTATTTTAATATTTAAAAATTTATGCAAGTTCCCTATTATCGGTCGCCACGACCAATGAGGGTGCATTTTTAATCGTCTTTAAGAGCCAAACAAAAGACAAAAAAACTTTTTTTCTTTGATATATGTTTTAAATTGTGTTCTGTTGTGATTTTAGCATTTTTTTCGAATTTAAAATTTTATGCAAGTTCCCTATTAACGTCATGGCGTTCAAAATCCTATTGTTGGGTGAGGTGGATTACTCCTCTGTCATTTATAGTTTGCTGTGTGTCTTTGCTGCTGTCATCACTTTTTCCATTTCTTCCTGTCCTTGCACTGAACTTTCCAGTCTTTAACATACTTTGTTCTTATATCTTCTTCTACATCATCCAGACATTATTCTTCGAGGCCTTCCTCTAGTCCTATGCCATAGTGGTGTCCAGTTAATCATCCTTCTCAACATATCTGAGTGTAGGTGTCTCTGTATATGTACTACCCATTCTAAGCGAAGAGATTTTATGTATCTGACTATATTTTCTCCCTTTAAGTCTTCTTTAATTTCGGCATTTGTTTTAATTCTTCTTTCTTCCTCTTGTTATATTATGGCCCAGTATCTTCCTCTTCTATCTGCCTCTTTCTTGTTAATCATCGTTGTTTCTATCCCATACATAAAAACAGGTCTTATTAAGGTCTTATAATATTCACAATTATTTCCTCTGTTCTCTCTTTTTCGGATTTCCCTATTGTTACTCCCAAGTAGCTAAAGGTGTTCTGTGTTATTAAATATCTCTGAGTGTTGTGTCATTCTTCCCTATCGTCATGTATTTTTTTCTGTGCTATTTTATGTCTAGCCTAATTCTCTTTGCGTCCTTACATAATTTTTCAATTGCTTTTATATGTGTCACCTTCGTCTTTGCTACGATGGCTAGATCATCTGCAAAAGTTAATCTATATACTATATTTAATTAGTATGCTGTTTATTCTTCGCAAATGTTCAATCATTTACCAATTTTTTATACATTTAATGTGATTTGTCTTCTCAAGCTCTGGAGAGATTAGGAAATGCCGAAAGGTCTTAATCTCTGGTTAATGGTTAACGCAGATAGGAATCGAACGATTGCTGGTATAAGCAATGCATCATTTACTGACCAATAGCTTCGGACAGATGAGTTGATAGAAACTAGGGCACTATTTTGTCCTATGGCTAAGAAACCGGCCCCAAAGGCAGAAAACCAGTGATTGGTCAACGGCATAAGAACATAGAAGGCAAGGAGAAATCACTACATTCAAAATCCATATGGATATCTCTTCATGATACTTAAAAAATCGAGAAAATATAGGTACTCATCAATGACCATGGACTGTAAAACTTGAGATGCACCAGGGGAGGTAAACTAAAAAAGAAATCCAGAGCCACCCAAGTCGTCATCCAATGAACCCCCTGTGTATTAGATTTCCAAACAAAAAGTGAACATCAAGAATATACTTAAGATAGTCACTTGGAATGTAACCACCTTGTATAAGGTACGTTTCTTTATTATCTCAACCACTTCTTCATAACTCGGATTTTCAATGTCCTGCTCCGCCGTAGTTGATATATAGTATTGTCTCGTTTTGTTAATTTCCATTGTCTGCATTTAGGTTTTTTTCGGAGTATTCTTTAAATCTCCTTATAATTTTTTGCTTCTCTGTTAGTAGTTCTCCGTCCTTGTCTTTGTATATCGTCAATTTTGGTCTAAATGACTGTATGCTTTCTTTTATTCTATTATAGAATTTTCTGCTTTTCGTGTATATTTTTGTTGCTGTGTTTCGTACCTCTTTTTTTTTCTTCTGCATATTATACTCGCGTGTATTCTCATCTCGTTATACATTTCCCCTGCTATTTCTAGTGTTTTCTTTTTGAAGTTGATTAAGTCTAGCTTACCTTTTTTCCTCTACTGCAGTTCTGCATTCATCATTCATACCATTCCGCATTTCTTTGTCTCTTGGCTTGTGCAGTATCTTTCCCTCTAGTGTATTTAAGTTATATTTGGAAAGCATAATTGTTTCTTTGGTGGGTTTTTGCGCCCACAGTATAGTAATCTGAGTCTGATTCTTTGGTTCCTGGTATTTTCCACGTTCCTTTATAGATATATTTTCTCTGGAAGTTTGTACTGATAACTACATAACCCTAACCCTAACTCCATTTTGACTGGTTTCAGTACGCAAACTATGTTTCCCAAATACATTTACAGAAGTTTCTTCTTTTCCAGCTTAGCATTAAAATCGCCTAATGTTTTAATAGCATCATGTCTTTGGATTTTATCACATAGTTCCTGTAGTTCTATCATACTTTTAAGTCATATGGGGCAAATTCTGTCTGATATTTGCGTAAAGGCGATAATGGGTTTTCGTAGTCTTTTGGTAACTATAAACCGTACTCCTCGTTCACCTTGTCTGATTTTGTTTCTGGAGTAGTATATCTAGCGATAATTTATTTTCACTAATAATTAGGACAACTTAGTCTGTAAAATTTGCCATTTACTATTCTGAGCTGAATGTAGTGATACAAATACTCTTAAAGGGTTAAGCTTAATATAAAAATATATTCTAGGTACTTACATGATATTAACAATAACACCGACACCAGAGGTAATCAACATAACTTTGGAATCGACTTCGTAAGTTTTGTAAATAATTCTTTGTACGGCCATGTATACCAAGATGCCAGTAACAACCCAAATTAAAAGTACTGAAGTTAGAGCACCAATAACTTCGGCTCTATACCAGCCGAATAACATTTTTTTGGTTGAAGGTCTGTTTGCCATGTACAATGAAAATAGAGAGATCATAAAACTGGCAAAATCTGTTAGTAGATGAGCTGCGTCTGATGCTATTGCTAAACTGTTCGATAAATACCCCCCTGAAAAATATAGTAGACATTAATTAGTATAGTTATCTTTATTTTAAAATATAACTGTTTTTATACTACGAAACCGAAAACTTAAAACACGTTCAATAAACTTCCACATGGAAGAATTTCCTGTAGTTGGCTGTATACCATTAATTACAAGTAAATTTAGTGAAAAAATTCCTCTTAGTAATAGGTATATTTATTCAAAAAACCCTTAAAAGGGCCACAAATATCACAGAACGTTTTCACTCTCTAAAAAGAGCATCATCAGTGTTACCTAAAATAGGTATAACCGTATTAGTGAAGACAAAAGTTAAAGTTAAAATGTTGACCAACGTAAAAAACAAAGTTTGGCTATACAGTGGAACCCCGATAAGTCGGCCCCCGACAAGCCGGAAGTCCGGCTAACCCGGACCGATTTTCATCAGATAACATTTTGATTTTCAGTACATATTTTGTATTTTGACAACGACACCCGATCTGGGTATCGAAATGTTAATAAAATTATTTTTTCAATTTAATTGTGGCTTATTTCTCATCAAAATAGTTAATTATCAGATAAATATTTCAACAACAAAAATGTATGTATGCAATATAATATTTGAGAGATAATGTGTATTTGTGTAATTTGAACTATACAATAGTAAAAATGACTCATGGCACACGCCGGCAGAAACAACAGGCACCTGTCTCTAGTATTCCTTTATTTTTTATTTCAAACTGTGTTAGCATTGTTTAAGAAAGACTAGGTATTTAAAAAATTTTTTTTTTAATCAATGGTCTTAGTTTTCACTGTTCTTAATACATAATAACAAAACATCGTTCCGATTGTGAATGTATGAATACAGTATTGTATTGTTCGCTTCCGTTTGCTTAGGTTTGTGTTTGCGTGTTTTTAGTAATTTAGATGTGTAGGTACTGTGCATATTTATATATATTTCATGTTATTTCAATTCTAACGGAGTTTATCTGTAAGTATACCGTATTTTAATAATATTTACCATATTCTCCGGCTAACCCGGATTTTCGATAACCCGGATCGGCCGCGGTCCCGATTAATCCGAGTTATCGAGGTTCCACTGTACTTCATGCTTGACATGCTGAGCCATCCAAAAATACAAAGGTTAAAACCTTTTAAATGTATTTTAATTTTTTTTTAATATTTAAAAATATAAAATAAAAATGTATACCATTTCTATTCAGTTGCAATGCAAAGGCAACACAATGTAATTTTTCACTTAGAACAGAGAGCGCAGTCCAGCACTCCGAATCGACGATTTTCGACTCTTATTGGAGTCATCATCGGAGAGGCGTAGGCCTGCTGCTCTCTGCTCAATCGAAGTGACCAAACCATGAAAGTTTATCACCGCATTGCAACTGACGTGTATGGAGTAGGTGACTAGCGTCATCTGGCAACTGAAAGGTAAAGTTTTCAATCCTAACAGCAACATTAATAATATTGAAAAATATTAAAAATTTAATTTTAATATTAATAAGAGTCGAAATAAGCTCCAATAAGAGTCGAAAATTGTCGATTCAGAGTGCTGGACTGCGCCCCCTGTTCTAAGTGAAAAATAAGATTGTTTTGATTTCGCATTGCAACTGAATAAAAATGGTATACATTTTTATTTTATGTTATATTAGTATTACTCCTATAGAGTAACTGGGTCCATTTTCCGTTGGAACTTTACCTTTTATCTTTAAAAAATTTATTTTAAAACTTTAAATATTTTTGGGTGGCTCAGCATGTCAAGCCTGTATGTATGACCAAACTTTGTTTTTTACCTTGGTCAACATTTTAATTTTAACTTTTGTCTTCACTAATACGGTTATACTTATTTTAGGTAACACTGATGATGCTCCTGTTAGAGAGCGAGAACGGTCTGCGATAAATGTGGCCCTTTTAAGGGTTTTTTAAATAAATGTACCTTTTACCAAGGGGATTTTTTTCATTAAACTTACATTTAATAAACTGTTCAATAAGTTTTGTCATTCGATAACAGAAGGCATTGCTTCTTCTTTTTCACGTGCCATATCAGAATTATCCGAGGTTGGCGATCACTGTTGCGAAGGCTCAGGGGCATTATTTGATAGGGTTAGGGGGGCATTTGCCCCCCTGAAAATGACTGAAATTTACAAAAAATACATTAATTTTCATCATTACATCATATATAATATATTGTATATATAATGCTTGACCCCCCCCGAATCAAAATTTCAAATGACGCCCCTGCGAAGGCTTCTAGATGGAATAATTGTCATGCATTTGAGTATCTGAGTCCATTCATAAATGTTTTTAACAAGAAACTTGTTTTCTTCCTACGTTGCTACTGGTCTAAATTTCTTTTGTTACATTGATACACTCTTCTTGTGAACGTCTATGATGTTTTATTTCAATCTGCCTATTCATTCTTTATTTACAAGCTATTTAGTATCGACAGGTTACCTACAGTATTTGTTACAATGTAAAAAATCAAGTATTATGCAGTGATTGACTTTTTATTTTTGGAAGGTTTAAAAGCAAAGGCGAACTTGTAACTCCAGCGAGCTACAAGTACTCAGACTAACTGAGTACATAGCAGCTGGATTCAACAACAAGCAGTACATGGAGCAGCATTCCTGGACGTAAGCAAAGCTTTCGACAGAGTATGGCATATGGGGCTCATATACAAAATGCGAGGTTACGGGTACAGCGGGGCGATGACGAGGCTGATCTTTTCGTACTTGGGCGGCCGGAGTTTCAGTATTCGGATAGGACAAGTCCTGTCCGAGCTCGGAAACCCGGAGGCTGGAGTGCCACAGGGAGCAATCCTGTCACCACTGCTGTACACAATATACACCGCAGACGTACCAAGAACACCAGGTACTCTGATGAGTCTCTATCCCGATGACACAGCGATAGCGGCCAAACACAGAAACGTAGATGTAGCAGTGACCAACCTGCAAACAGCGTTAGAAGACATCGAGGAATGGAGTATAAAGTGGAAGATAGCCATCAACTCCGAAAAGGCGCAAGCGATGCTATATAAGAAAGGAAGACAACAGCCAGAAGAACAGCTGACGTTGCAGAACAACCCCATCGAGTGGAAAGATGAAGCCAAATACCTGGGAGTCATCATGGACAAAGGATTAACCTTCCAAAAACATGTAGAAGCCTCGGTCCAGAAGGCCAACATGGCAAGAACAACATTAAGAGGACTCACAGGCAGGAAAAGTAAATTAAGATTAAAAATGAAGATAAGGTTAATAAACAGCATCATATTACTGGTACTAACATACGCATCTCTTGCATGGGGACAAGTATGCAAGACACACAAAAAGAAGATAAAAGCGGTTCACAACAACAGCCTAAGAAAAGCAGTCAAAGTCCTGAAGGACGTCGCAGAAAGATTCCTGTTCAGAGAGCTACAACAGGTGAGAGTTACAGAAATGATGACAGACAAGGCTAGGGTTAAATTCGCGGAGCAGGAGCACCACCCAAGCCCCATACTGCGAGAGATGCTAGGGCATGCGCTTTCTACCGATGGAAGGACAAACGTCCTAAACAGCAAATAGTGGAATAAAGTAAAGAAAATAAAGTGGAATAAATACAGTAAATAAAGAGTGACACAAAGAATAAAATAAAAGTGAAAGTAAAGTGATAAAGAAGTAAAAATAAAAATAGTAGATAGTTCGTAGCTCGAAACACCAAGTGCCGAAGAAACACGTAACCCAAGCATAGGTCCAATACCACGATCATAATAAAGTCAGCCTACAAAAAAATATATAAAAAAGGCGCAAGCCACCAAAAAAATATAAAAAACAAAAAAATACTTGAGCACCAAGCCATTGGACCGAGCCCAGTGAGGCTTGGTACAATGACTTGGGGCCCAAGCAAGCAATTTTTAGTTCGCGGATAAGTGATTAGAAGATAAAGGCATAGAGCGCTTCACGCTGGCCTAGTTTTGAATTCGATTAGGGCACCACATTGGAATCTTATTACCCCGGATTCCATTGTGAAGAGCATTTGGCTACGATAGTTGTGCCCCTATCGCGCATCAGCGTGCTATAGGAGGGAAAGGGATGGCCTGGAGCATTGGAGCGAGGTGGGGTGATCCATGTTTTTACTCGGGTTAAAACACCTCGTCCCAATGAATTGTTACACCCGAATGTACTTTTTCGATAGGAAAAGCAAAGGAAATTTATGAACGAATCTTGAAAGTGTATAAGGAGTCTTCGCATTCAATTAGTATAATAGAAAGATAGGCTGCTGAATTTAAACGTCGTCGGTTGTAAAAGCCTTAAAGACGATCCACGTTAAGGATGTCCAAAAGCAGTAACAACACCAGAAATCGTAGAAAAAATACAGGATATCGTATTGGAAAATCGTCGAGTGACTGAAAGAGATTTAGTAGAAGCCCTATGCATCTCAGTGAACAGTTTAAGCAATATTTTGACTGAAGTATTAGGTTTTAGAAACTGTGTGCACAATGGATGTCGCATTCACTAACAATGGAACAAAATCACATTTGAATGCGACTTTTTGAACAACATTTAGAGCGTTTTCGAAAGGATAAAATAGATTTTGCGCGTATATTTATCAATATGGACGAAACTTAGGTTTGTGGCGATGATCCTGAATCAAAACAAGAGGCTAAAGACTGGTGTGAACCTGATTCTTCAGAATGCCTTGATGGCAAGGTTTCGAAAACTCAGTTGGATACTTACGAACCGCAAAATACCTTAGTACTTGAGGAGCAAAGTGTTCAACAAGTGAATCCTTTCTATAATGGCCTATGGATGTCAAATCTGGACCCTAACCAAGGCAAATATGAAGAAAATAGCCACCAAAAAAGAGCAATGGAAAGGGTAATGTTAGATCTACGACTGTCAGATAGAAATAGGAACGACTAGCTAAGATCAAAAACAAATGTCGAGAACATCACAATAAAAACTGAGAAACTTAAATGGAGCTTCGCAGGCCACACTGCTAGACAAAAAAATCAACGTTGGAACGTCAGAATACAACATTGGAGACCTTATAAAGGTCTACCAAGAGGAAGACCACAGATGATATGGATAGATAACATAAAAAATTAGTAAGAACAAATTGGAAGTATGTTGCTTAAGATAGAGATCGATGGAAGAAGTTGGGAGATGCCTCTCTCTAAAAATGGACGATAGAAGGCTCAGAAGAAGAAGTTAATAAAAAGATATTACATTAATGAATGAATATCTGGAATGTTAATAAATATTAAGACCGTGGAAAAGGAAATGTGAAGGGATGGGAATTCCAATCCGGGACAACTTTTTGTATACAAATTAGAAGAGGAATACACAAAAAATGGACTGGAAATAATCCTAGAAAAGACCGAATACTTAACAAAAGAAAAAGAACCAGTGAGAAACTTGGAAATGGACGAAGATTAACGGCACTGGAAAATTCAAATAGGTACTTAGCATGCATTCTTATTCTTTTACGGCACTACAGCCCAAATTGAGCCTTGGCCTCCTTTATTTTTTTCCTCCACCCTTGCTCTTCCCCATACACGGACTCCTAAAAGGGCTTGTGCGTCACTGTTTACTGTGTCTTCCCAGCGCTTTCTTAGCTTTCCAACCGGTCTCTTTCCCTGCATTCTAGCATTCAGTGCTCTTTTTGGTAGCCTATCCTGTCCTATTCATATCACATGTCCGGCCCATTGCAATCTTTATATTCTAATGAAGTCTGACACAGGTGCTTCCTTATAAAGTTGATAAAGTTCGTTGTTGTATCGACTTCTGAAAATTCCGTTTTCCCTCACAGGTCCTAGTATTCTCCTCAACACTTTCCTTTCGAATGTGTCGAGTTTGTTTTTGGATGTTTCTTTCAGGACCTAGGCTTCATTGCCATAGCATGTTATTGGTCGAATTAAAGTTTTATAGATTCTCATCTTTGTATTTCGGTTGGACACTTTTAGACCGAAATATATGGGAGAGGGCAAAATAAGCTCTGTTTGCCTGCGTTATTCTCTTTCGTATTTCTCCATCTTCTGATCCGTCGGGATATATTTCTACTCCCAGGTATGTAAACTTTCCAACCGTTTCAATGTCATCTTCATGTATAATGTTTTGTGGGACTATATTTCTTCTCGTCTGAGTCATTATTTTTGTTTTTTCTGTGTTAGTTTCCAGACCTAGCATTTTTGTTTTTGTTTTTAGCTCTGCGTATGTTTCCTGTGCTCCTGTTGATGTTCTACTCATAATATTAATATCATTGGCATAAGCGGCCAGTTGAACCATTCGGCTGGGCATTAGGTTTCCTCGTCCAGTTTGCATTTGCCTAACCGCATACTCCAGTGCCAGGTTAAACAATGTTGGGGCCAGCTCATCTCCCTGCTTCAGTCCCTGCGAAATTTTGAAAAAGTCTGTCCGGTGGTTTTGTATTCGTACACATGTCTGAGTTTCATCCATTGTGGCTTTAATGAGTCTTATTATTATTGTGTGGTATTGGCAATTCAGCCAATATATAGTATAGTTTGTTACTTTTGACTGAGTCGTATGCCTGTTTGAAGTCTACAAACACGTTGTGAACATCAATATCGTGTTACCATGATTTGCTCAAGATCCCAGTGTCGATCTTCCCCGTCGGAAGCCTGCCTAATACTCTCCAATAATATTTTCTGCTAGTGGTTGGAACCGCTGGTTTATAATATACGTGAGGACTTTATATGCTGTACATAGTAGAGATTCCACGGTAGTTTTTGCATTGGAGTTTGTCTCCTTTTTATAGATCGGGCATACTATACTTTTTTCCAGTCGTCGAGTATTTTCTCTTCTTGTCATATGTGTTTGATGAGCGCGTGGATGTGACTTGCTAGGTGGTCGCCACCTACCTTATACAGTTCTGCTGGTATTTCGTCAACTCCCGGAGCTTGATTGTTTTTCTGGGCCTTCATAGCTTTAAAAACTTCCTCTATAGTTGGAGCTTCTACTCCATTATCTACTTTATTCTCTTCTACGTAGTTCATACCCATTTCATCTTCCATGTCTACTTGTGTTCCAAGTAGGGTCTGAAAATAATGCTTCCAGGTTTCTGTGACTTTCTGTTGGTCACTGATTATTTGCCCACTTTCATCTTTACATAGACTTGTCTGAGGTTTCTACCCACTTCTTATCTTTTTTAGGTATTCGTATGCCCCTCTAATTTCGTTGTTTTTGAAATTTTTTTCCATTTTTTCTATTTGTCTAATTTCATGGGCTCTCTTTTTCTTTCTACATATCTTGTCTGCTTTCCGTCTTGCGACTTCAAATAGTGTTCGTCTTTCCCGTGTTCTTCTTAGCATGCATACTCTTAAAGAATGGAACCACCGAGTAAAAGTAAACCAGCAGATTAGTACAGACAAGAACATGTATTAAACAAATGTGCGGGGTATTGTGGGATAGACAGATTACCAGAAATACAAAGAAGAGAATATATAATACCTTGGTAAGTAGTGAAATGATCTATGGAGCAGAGAATTGCGTAATAAACAAACGAAACAGGTCCAAAATTACAGCAATTGAAATGGAGTTCATGAGAAAAAGCTGCAGAGTGACAAGAATAGATTTCATTGCAAATGAAGAGATAAAACGAAGAATGACAGTAGAACAACGCATACTCATTCAACGCTACATTGAAGAGTTTAATTTGGTGAGATGTGAGAAGAGCAGATCGTACAAGGTGGTTATCAAAGATTTAGGATTGGGGCCCAATAGGAAAGAGAAGAAGAGGTAGGCCCCGATGATCATGGAGGGATGAAGTGGACGAGGTCATGGAAAGACGAGATCTTAGAGATGGAGAATGACATAACAGAATGGACTGGAGACGTTGGCTGAAAGAAGGAAGGCGGCGACAGCTGTAAAAATCCTTATATAGGATCAAATGTAGATAGATTAATAAATGAAATTGAAAATTCCCTACATTCGAACTATAACCTCTCATTTATAAAGTGTGCACCCACAACACTCAACTATCGACAGGAAAATCATTTAATAGTTTGTTAATTAAAGTTGACGAAACAATTTAATAGAATAATTCCACGGAATGTTTGTAAACAAAATCTGAATTTATCATGTGGTGGATATACATGAACGACTTATTTCAATACGACCATTTTCAACCAATCTTCATTTATTAACCATTTTTAACTGATATTAATGAGGCAGAAAATGTCAACAACTTAGAAATAAAATATTACATAATAAACCGTTTCCTATTATCGTTTTAGTAATAAAAAATGGTGCAAGCATTCAAAATATAGATAACGTTGGTCCAAACTTAAAAAAAATAGTCATATTATGTGTTGAAAAATTGTTAAAAATAATCAGAAATCCCTTATACGAGCTATCGTTCATTGAATACACGAATGCACATTCGTGTATTCAATCAAAGGTGCTATTGAAATGACGCAAAAATCATTACTTTGTGAAAATTGTACTTAGATCTTTAAAAATATCCAGAAGACAAACAGAATTGTAGAGAATAAAATGACAACAAATATATACTATATAGACTCGGACATAGATCTTCAAAACCATATGGTCGCCAAAAAGGAAGCGAAAGTAGCAGTAGCAAAAGCTAAAGCAGAAGCGTATTCAAACATATACGATAAACTTGATACCAGGGAAGGCGAAGCAAAGATATATAAAATAGCCAAACAGAGAGCAAAGAAAGCAAGAGATTTTAATCAGATTATATGTATCCGAGATGAAAATAATAAAATACTAATTCACGAAAACGATGTCAAAAAGAGATGGAGAAAGTATTTTGGCAGTTTATTAAATGAAGAATTTGACAGACAGCCTGTGAAGTTAACGGAGACAGTAACAGCAATGGTTACCAGAATAACAAACGAGGAAGTGGCTCAAGCGGTTCAAAAAATAAAGAAAGGAAAAGCAGTCGGACCAGATGACATTCCTGGGGAAGTATGGAGAGTATTGGGAGAGACAGGAATAAGTTGGCTAGCAGGTCTATTTAATAGAATTATGGAAGTTGGACAAATGCCAGACGAATGGAGAAGCAGTATATTAGTACCTGTCTACAAAAACAAGGAATACATACAACAATGAACAAACTACAGGGCTATAAAACTACTTAGCCACACCATGAAAATATGGTAGAGAGTAATTGATAGACGGATATGTGAAGAAACCGAAATATCCGATAATCAATTTGGCTTTATGCAGGGCAGATCAACAACAGATGCAATTTTCATTGTAAGGCAACTGATTGAAAAATACAGAAATAAAGAGACCAATGCTCATATGGTATTCATTGATCTTGAGAAAGCATATAATAGAGTTCCTCGAGAGATTCTGTGGTGGGCACTCAATAAGAAAGGAGTCCGTGGCGAATATGTAAGGATTGTGAGAGATATGTATGAGGGAGTAACGACTAGTGTTAGGACAGGTGTGGGAGAGACTGATAAATTTCAGGTGAAAGTAGGATTGCAGTGGGCTTAGGCTCGGTGCTTAGTCCTCATTTATTCTCATTAGTTTTGGACCATATAACAGCGAAACTACAGGGTAGCATTCCATGGTGCCTAATGTATGCTGATGATGTAGTGTTAATAGGAAATAATGAAAGAGACAGAACAAAAACTGGAACAGTGGAGACAAGCTCTGGAGGAAAAAGGTTAAAACCTAGTAGGACAAAAACAGAGTATTTGGAATATCCATTTAAAGATGGAGTTACTACAAATAAAATGGTATCTTTGGATGGTGAAATTATTGTGAAAAGCAATAGTTTTAAGTACCTAGGATCGGTATTACAGAGTAATGGAGAAATAAATGGAGATGCATGCAGTAGAATTAGGGCTGGGTGGATGAAGTGGAAAGAAGCGAGTGGTGTGTTGTGTGACAGAAAAATTCCAATGATGCTGAAGGGAAAATTCTATAAAACACTCATAAGACCGGCTATGATGTACGGAACTGAATGTTGGGCAGTGAAAAAGAAAGAGGAACAACGAATGCATGTGGCGGAAATGAGAATGCTTAGATGGATGAGTGGAGTGACAAAGAAGGATAAAATTAAAAATGAGTATATTAGGGGAAGTCTAGGTGTGGCACCAATTGATGCCAAAATGAGAGAGCATAGGTTAAGATGCTTTGGTCATGTTCAACGTCGAGACGTTTATCACCCAATACCAAGAATAGCTGAAGTGTAGATTCCTGGAAGGAGTAGGAGAGGAAGACCAAAGAAGATCTGGGGGAGACGATAAGGCAGAACATGTTGGTAAAGGGGATTAACATTGATATGACCCAAGATAGAATTGTGTGGAGAAATGCAATTAGGGAAGCCTACCCCGCATAGGGATAAGGCAAAGAGAATGATGATACTATATTATATGTAGATAATAAATATGACATAAAAAGAATACAAAGAAAAATGTTTTGTTGTCTATACAACTACTGTCAAAATACCTAAAACATTGATCTGCTAACGGCTACCCCCATTAAGATAGGCAAAATACCCTCACTCCCAAGAATGCATTTTCTCCACATTTTTACGTTTTATCCGATTAAAAAATAAAACTCAGCGCAATTTTAACCCTCCGCCCCCTTCCCCCTAACCCCACGACCAAAAACGTCAATTTATTTTTTTTACGTGGGATGAAATCAATTTAAATTTTTTTAAAAAATTCACGTAGTTGAGGCTTTTACAAAACATGTCTATTTTTTATAGAACCGTGGGTTGTTGTACGCATAACCTCAAAAAAAATTTATTTCTTTTTGGAAAAAAGAATTTAAAATAAAAAATAATTATTTTTTTATTTTGTTTATTTTATCAGAAACTATATTCCTAATTTTTTCGAGATTTTTCCGTAATATGCGCCACCTTCAAAAATTCCAAAAGCTAGTTTTATGTTGGGTTTTGGGGATTTTCCCCATTTTAGAGACTTCAAAACAGATTAGATTATGATTTTTTATAGCTTATATAATTTAAAGAAACTGATTTCTTTAGGACAACCAAAAATGGGAGAAACACGTTCAAACTCTCAAAAAATAACCCCCAAAAAACCCTTACGGTTTTGGGGGATTTTAACGTGTTCCTCCCATTTTTTAATGTTCTAAAGGACTCAGTTACTTCAATATATATAAAATGGGGAAAATCGCCAAAAGTTCCCTAAAAACCAGTTTTCTGAATTTTTGAAATTGGCGCACCTTACGAAAAAATATGAAAAAATTAGAAATATAGTTTTTGATAAAATACAAATAATAAAAAAAAATAGACCTGTAGCCATCTCCAACCTAGGGGTCTATAAAAAATTACATGTTTTGTAAAAGCATCAAATACAAGTGTGAATTATTTTAAAATTTTAAATTTATTGCATCCCACCTAAAAAAAATAAAAACGAAAAAACGACATTTTTTTCGGTGGGGAGAGGGGAAGCCAAGATTTAAAATTGCGCTGAATCTTATTTTTTATTTACATAAAATGTAAAAAAATGTAAAAAAAAATGAATTCTAGAAGTATTCATTTGGCCTATCTTTGGCCTTTTCGTTGGCAGTGAAGCCATAAACCTGCCAAATCTCAATCAAACTTGTTGCATTCGATTCGTAAGAAATTTGGGAAACTTTTGAACTAAAGTAATGCCTAAATGAAAATTACATTATTGAACAAGGAAAATGCATTTTCCAAAATGCATTTTGAAGTGATGAAAAATGATAAATTTATAATTCGGAAATAATTAAATGAAATGAGTTCAATATTATTACTCCGGGGTTTGTGGGTCTGATAAACATGAATATCATGACGGAGATGGTCTCCGAGGCACCTGGTATCTAGGATGGGCACGCATGGTTTCCTGGAGTTTTGTAGAAATTAGGTATTATAGCTAATTAGATATATGGATAATTCATTGTTAGTATACAGTGCTCTGCAGCTCCAGGTAGAATGAAATGGCAAAAGATATTAGTAACAAATAGTTATTGTTGCAGAAGATACTGTCATACTCGTGCTACTTACTTACGGAAAAGAAGAATATATTATATCAAAAGACTTGATTAAATCTGTTTCTCACACGAATCTATACCTAAAAAGCGACTCCAGACAACGAGAAAACAGTTGTAAGCAATCAAATTGATTTTGTTGTGATTAATCATAGATTTAAGTTAATTATTCAGAATTCAAAAACTACTCAAACATGGATATAGATTCAGACCACAACCTGACATAAACTAAAAACAATAAGTCGAAGGATGCTAAGAAAGAAATACAGTGCGGTGGAATAAGTGTTGCCCCCCCCCTATTAACTTGTTTATTTTAAGAATATAAGCAAAACGCTCGGATAGGTCGATTTTTAAACTAACCATAGTATATTATAGCATCAACGTTTCGAACTTTACGCGATCCCTCTTCAGGTGACAGGCATAACTTTGATTTTTTTAAATGGGAAAGTACATCATGTGATACCTCATTAAAAAGCTCTTAAAATACTGATTTCAAAAATGTATAATACTTTAATCCTGTTTGAGAGCGTAGGCGCAAAATTTCGGTCGAATTCTTTCTAAATGCAATCATTTTTTTCGAATCCTGAAAAAACTAATAAATATTTTTGAAAAATTTAAACGCAGAATGAAATATTACAGTATTCTCGATGGTCCAAAGTCACTGAGAACTCCTATAATGTTTATTTTAATGAGTCACAGGGGTGAAAAAAAGAGAAAATTTAGTGTGATTTTTAATTTCAAATATATCATTCAAAAGAAACTTTTTGTTTATTCTAAGGGACTGTCAGCCCTCGGTAATAATCTAATCTTTGATTTTGCGTTCAAATTTTTCAAAAATACTTATTATTTTTCTCAGAATTCGAAAAAAATAAATGCGTTTAAAAAGAGTTCGACCGAAATTTTGCGCCTACGCTCTCAAACAGAATTAAAGTATTATACATTTTTGAAATCAGTATTTTAATAGCTTTTAAATGAGGTGTCACATGATGTACTTTCCCATTTAAAACAATCAAAGTTATGCCTGTCACCTGAAGAGGGATCGCGTAAAGTTCGAAACGTTGATGCTATAATATACTATGGTTAGTTTAAAAATCGACCTGTCCGAGCGTTTTGCTTATATTCTTAAAATAAACAAGTTAATAGGGGGGGGCAACACTGATTCCACCGCACTGTACATGTAATGTAATTACTATTTAAAAGAGAAAAGTGAAAGTCGGCCAAATTAATTATTTTCAATAGTCAAGCTGCACCAAATAAAAGAACTATTCAGAGCAGCAGCATCTAAGATCAGAATAGCAATGATGATTGCCAACCTCCGTCGCGAAGATAGCACGTCAAGAAGAAAAAATAACAATTTTGAAAAATTTTAAAGAAAGTTCTGAATGGATCGGATTATTTTACGTTGATTTTACTTCTATCCTCTCTATCTGATGCGAAACATGGCAACTGACTACATCCCTGGAACGACGCCTACTTGCATTGGAAATGGACTTCAGGAGAAGATCTGCTAGAAAACCAAGGCTTGAAAGAATACAAAATGACCAAATCAGAAATATAATGGGAGTCAAGTCAACCATCATAGACGAAATTCAAAGGAGACAACTGATCTGGTATGGTCATGTAGAAAGAATGGATGACGACAGACTGCCAAAACGAATTCTAAAATGGACGCCCAGGGAAAGAAGGAAGAGAGGAAGGCCGAAACAATCCTGGCTAGGCAGAAGGCAATGTTGGAAAGGAACCTTCACCCTGGCGAATGGAACGACCGACGAAGCTGGAAACTGGGAACCGGAAGACGAAGAACGCTATAAATAACCGGGATAATAGTAATAATAATGATTTTACTTACCTACTATTTCTCCTAACATAAATATTACGCATAATATACTGGCCATAATAAGTTTTTTTCTTGCCCGGTTGTCCACTTCAGGAGTTTTATTTGAGTGACAGTGCTTGTTAACTGAAATCAAAAATAGAAAACATATATTTTCCATAAAAGGAAAATGTTTTAACAACCTTACATTCATCCATTTAAATTAAAAATCTGTTATGTTATAAATTTTAAATTTGATCTATCTTTGCATCCAATTCGATTAAAATCGCATCATCTCTGGCCTGATTTCATTAATCTTATTAATTCACTTCACAAAAACTTTGTGACAATTTTCTTACGTCCGATTGTAATAATCTTTATATTCACGTAACACATTTTCACTCTGCCACCCAAGTAGTCTAGGTTGGGAGGTCGCTCCCATATGAAAAAAATTCTGATTCGGTTTCTTTGCGAATACCTGTTCAAAAATGGCCCCTTTAAAAGGTACTAGTACACTTTAGAAGATCAAAAATAATCATTTTTTTCAAGAATTTTTTTCTCAGAACCTTTATTAAAAATGAACATAAAACTTTTTACATATTAATATCTAACTTTTAGAGAGAGTACAAAAAATATATCTTTGTTTATTTATGCACATACACTAATATTGTAGAGGGCGCAAAAGTCGAGGCCTCAAGAAATGATGGCGGACAGTTAATCTTAGGATTGGGATATCTGAAACAAAAATATCGTACTGTATTTGAAAAAGAAAGGTTTCTTACGTCACAATTTACCACAATTTGACTAAAAAATACGAAATAAATATTTTTTAATCATGAAATACTTAAGAAAAACGGGCGATTTTTTCACAAATTTTTTTCAAATTTCCGTAAAATCTTTTTTTGTGGAATATTTCACTAACGGTGGTAAATTGTCACGTAAGGAACCTTCCTTTTTCAAATGCCGTACGATTTTTTTGTTTCAGAGATTCCAATCCTGAGATTAACTGTCCGCCATCGGTACTATTTTTATCGAGGCCTCGAATTTGGCGCCCTCTCCAATATTAGCGTGTGTGCATAAATGAAAAAAGATATATTTTTTTGTATTCTCTAAGAGTTAGATATTAATATGTAAAAAGTTTTATGTTAATTTTTAATAAAGGTTCCGAGAAAAAAAATCTTGAAAAAAATGCTTATTTTTGGTCTTCTAAAGTGTACTAATACCTTAAACAAACTTGAAGGGTTCCGAGCGAAATTGAACAGAACAGAAATTCTTTGAGTCACTTTTTTAAACAGATTCCAAAACTAACCTTTTTCTTCTCCGAAAAAACCTTATTTTAGGTTTTTTGGACCATTTTAAATAAAAAAAGGCTGTTGCTATTGTCTACAAAGTGGATAGTTTTCGATAAACGATTTAAAATTTGAGAAATATGAAAATACGCATTTTCGAGGCTTGAAAACTCATAGGTAAATTATTAATTTAGAAGATGACAAGTACCTAAACTGAAGTTTAAACATTCAACTTTAAATTTCTGATGAGTAATGGAAGCTAATAAAATAGTTAATTATGCGCGTCTACTCGATTTTTAAGCCGCCGTGCCGCAGAGCGCCGTACTATATTATGGTGCGTCTCTTATATAATATTATACATACTATCCCCTACCTGACATTTAGTAAAGTTTATTATTAGCATAGTTTTTTAAATAATTTATTTATTAAATTAAATATATTATTTCCTATATGTCAATTAAATACGCCAATTGTCACAATACAATAAGTGTTTTGTTATATTCTTCTTTTTTTAATGTGATGATACAAAATATTTATTTATTAAATATAAATATATTTATTTGTATTAATTGTAAATAAAACTGTAATTATACAGAGTGTCCAGAAACTCTCCCGCCAAACGAAGACCGGAGATTATTCAGATAATTTTAAGACAATTTAACCCAATTCACCTAGGCCGAAAATGCTTCCTAAGGGAGCTAGAGCTCTTTAAATATGGCGTCTTGTAATTAGTTTTTTTTAAATACCTCCAGAATGCTTTTATTTAGAGAAACGAAAACTTGTATGTGTATTTATCTTCCAGATGTAAATCGTTTCCATCAACAGCGAATTTCTAGTACCGGTCATAGGCGTCCGTTTTGGGTAGGGCAACGGTCATTTTATCACATAACTTTTTTGTCTTTAACTCTTAAGGGTTTTTGACACTAAATTATTAAATTGTTGGGTATTATAGTACTAAAAGGTTCTCTTGCTATAATAAGTCGATAGAATGAACTGTTTTCTAAAAAAATCGATTTGAAAATTTTTGTTTGTTGCATTAAAAAAAAAATAAAAAAACTATTTAGAAAAATGAAAACGGGTACTTTTATTTATCTTCCAGAGATAAATCGATTTCGTTCGTTTGCAAAATTCTAGTACCGGTCATATGCGTCCGTTTTGGGTAGGTCAACGGCTATCGCATAACTTTTTTGTCTTTAATTTTTAAGCATTTTTACACTTGATAATTAAATTATGAGGTATTCTATGATATGGATGATACCCAATTTGGGTTCCGCAAAGGACTTGGAACAAGAGAGGCATTGTTTGCGTTTAATGTCCTCTCTCAAAGATGCTTAGATATGAACCTGGATATTTATTCCTATTTCATCGACTTCGAAAAACCGTTCGACAGGGTCCGACATGAAAAACTAATAGAATTATTAAGAAGATTATGTTATTAAAAGTTACTCTTGCTTTAAGCCGGTAAAATACACCGTTTTTTTGAAAAAAATTTTCAATTTTTTTTTCAAATTCAAAAAACCAAAAATTTTTAAATCGATTTTTCTAGAAAACGGTGCATCCTACCGACTTAAAGCAAGAGTATCTTTTAGTACTAGAATCCTCACAATTTAAAAATCCAGTGTCAACATGGCTTAAAAGTTATAGACAAAAAAAATATGCGGTAAAATAACCGTTGCCCTACCCAAAACGGGCGCCTATAACCGGTACTAGAAATTCGTAATTGATGTAATCGATTTACCTCTGGAACATAAATAAGTGTACCAGTTTTCGTTTTTCTAAATGGTAGTGTTCTGGAGATATTTAAGAAAAACTAATTCCAAGACGCCGTCTTCAAAGAGCTCTATCTCCCTTTTTTTGGACTAGGTGAATTGGTTTAAATTGCCTTAAAATTGTCTGAAGAATCTCCAGTCTTCGCTTGTCGGGAGAGTTTCTGTATAATATTTGCATTTTTTAAAATTAATTTATTATTAACATTTCTAAAATAACTAAAATATTAATTTATTTTGTATCGATCACAATTAAAAAAGAGGCATTATTTAAATAACAATACGGTTATTATATTGTGATGAGTGGCGTGTTTAATTGGCAAATTGGCACATTGGCAATAATTAATTTAATTTAATAAATAAATAAATTATTTAAAAAAACCTGTGTTAATAATAAATTACAAAATTTTAATAAATATCAAGTATTTTTAATAAATGCCAAAAAATAAAGGAGGTTAAGGCTCAATTTGGGCTGTACTGCCGTAGAAGAAGAAGAACCAATACAAGGAAGGTTTCAATGTCGACTTGGTCCTCCTTCTCATTCCTCGAGCCCTTGTCAGGGCATGGTGACACTCCAAATATTGTTAGCTTGCTGTCTTGATTGGCTGCGATCCTATGCCAGGTGGACGTCTTCATGTAGGGACTTTACTACCGGTCCTCATTTGGACTGCCCATCGTGTTGAAGATCTTCCTCGTGGTCTCCGGCCTTCTACCTTTCCTTTAACTAGCAATATTTACATGGTCCCCGTTCTTCTCGCTATAGGATCATCATCACATAGCGCTACAACCCTGGGTGGATCTTGGCTGACTGTACAACTTTTTTCCCATTTGTTTGGTCTTCCATCAACCTAAAGTCAAATAAAATGTTCATTTTCCGGAGGTCTGCTTGGATATTATCTCTCCATCGCATTCTGGGACGTCCCAGTGGTCCGTTGCCTGTAGGAATCTCCTCCCATACCAGTCTTAGGGTAAGAACAGAACAAGTGGGTCGCGGTGGAGGTGGAGGTCGCGGTCGATGTCGATATCCATGGAAAACAAACACATTGTAGTGATTGGAAGAGAACAGAGCAGGTAAGTCGCGGTGGAGGTTCCATCGATGCTTTTGAAAATAAAATGAGTTTGTTTTACATGGATGTCTACTGCGCGGCCTACAAGGATGCTTCCCTGTGATTGGTCCGTTCGAAGCCAAGTTGTTATTACCTGCGCTATCTGAGTTGATACTTTTTATATAATCCCTTTTTTCTATTCAGTTTATTTTTGAATTTCTAAAGTATTTAAATTAGTACATTTTTGAAATATGAAGGAGGATCTAATTATTTATGGCTGACATTTCATCACTATCATCACTTGACTGACACAACATCGCAAAAGCACAGTATTTTTGTCATTCAAATTTCATTAAACTACTTCACTTGATAGTGGTTCTAGCTTGACTGACAGCGCAGGTGACCTCCTTGCTATGTGCTGTCAACATCGACCGCGACTTAACTAGTAGCATCCACCGCGACCTCCACCTCCGCCTCGACCCACTTGTTCTGTTCTTACCCTAACAAGTCTCTCGTTATGAAGTTTGTGCACGTGGCCTGTCCATCTTAGTCGCTGCGATTTAATTTCTTGGACAATATCGGCGTCATTGTTATTTTAATTCGATATTGGTTCTGATCCTATACTGGTTTGTGATAATGCCGTGGTGAGGGTCCGAAAAATTTTCTAAGTATTTTTCGTTCAAAACGTCTGAGCTTTTCTTCGTTTGCTTTGGTCATGGTCCACGTTTCGCATCCATATGTCAGTACAAGTCTGACGAAGGATTTATAGATTTTGATCTTTGAACTTCTTGTAAGATTGTTTGATTTTATAAGCTTATTCAGTGCGAATAGACAGCGTTTTGCCGATTGGCCTCTGTCTTTTATTTCTTCAGTAACATCGTTGTCAGCTGTGATTGCGGCCCCCCAGATAGGTACTTAAAACGTTGTACTCTTTCGAAATTGAAGATGTTGACCGTCACATTTTGTCCTATCCTGTCTCTTCGTGTCGTTCTATTTATACACATACACTTCGTCTTTTCTTCATTAAACTTCAGCTCGACTTCACTGCTTGCTCCTTCCACCTTGTTGAAAATGTCTTTTATGGATAGGATGAAGTCTCCAACGAGATCCATGTCATCTGCATATGCTAGTAATAGCTTGGGAAGATGCTTCTTCTCGCTATATACCCGAAGTAATTTAGGTATGCTGGGTTTACTTTTTTAAAGCCTGTCTTTTATATGAAGTCCTTCCAGAATTGACAGGTTGGTTCTGCCCAGGACACGCGTAGAATTATTATGTAGCCCCACATTTCGACGGCTTCTATCTTACTTCTATCGATTTACTTGAGAGTCCACGTTTCAGTTGCGTATATAGCAATGGGAAAATAAGGGCATTGACCAACCTGAGCTTAGTATTCCTTGTTTTTATTCGGTCTTTCCTTATCCGGCTTCATTCAGGCTTAAGTATAGTAATATGAAGGTCGTGTGTTAGCGTAGAGCTTATATAGAACAGGTCTAAGTCGTGTAAACTGGTATAATAGTCCAGGGTAATAAGGTTTTTTCCATGACACTTTAACAGCCAGGATACTGAAGCATTTTTTCGACAGGTAATGCCCATAAGAACAAATTGTAATTATTTCCTGCGTAGGATCTGGCGGCCATTTTTATTTACAAACAATTTAGTGTCAAAAAACGGCCTTTTTCCTTGTTTTTTCAATTCAATGGAAAACAGTGAAACTTACAGTGTTTTTAGGACAAACATATTCGAGAGCATGGAAAAGGCTTTAAAATGACGTATTATAAAGATTCATATATTTACTCATTTATTGTTAATATAACTGCGAAAAAAGTCGAAATTGCAAAAAAATTAATTTTGCAATAACTAATACGTATTATAAAGATTCATATATTTACTCATTTATTGTTAATATAACTGTGAAAAAAGTCGAAATTGCAAAAAAATTAATTTTGCAATAACTATTATAAAAATTAGTGTACAGCTTGGAAAATTTTTTCAAGTGAGGGTTCTTTGGCCAATATGTGACAAACATTTCAAAGCGATTCATTCAATTGTTTAAATTTTATTCAAATTGTTTATCCCAGAGTGCTTTTTTGCAATACCGTAAGTCCGAAAAAATTATGTTAAACCATCCTACATGTGCCAAAGGAAAGAGCATAAGCTAAACTTTCAAATCGTTTTAAAAAAAGTGAATAGAAAATGCATTTATTAGTACAGTAAAACCTCGATAGAACGGACCTCTATTTAACGGACTACGGATATAACGGACACAAAAAAAGATAAAATGTAAAAAAAAAATTTTGAATGCAAAAAAGTAAAGAATCGAATTCTGGAAGAAAAATCAGCAAGAACGGGATCTCTGCACTGCTTTGTGCTAAAGACGATGGATCGCATGGATTGGCTGCTATAAATGTTGGCAAATCTCGTAAACCTAGAGTTGTCAAAGATATAATCCATCATCTGCCTGTTTCATATTATAGCTCTAATAAGGTATGGTTCACCAAGGATATTTTCAAAAATTGGTTTTTTTAAAGAATTTGTACCTGCAGTAAGAAAATTTCAAGAGAAGAAACTGGAAATACCTCCGAAAGAGGTGAAATGTTTATAGATTTTAGACAACACCCCTGCTTATCTCCCTGAAAATATTCGACATTCAGAAGATGTCACCTTTAATTGTATGTTTTTGCCAAAAAATACATCGCTTATTGCGATGGATCAGTGAATAATAATTTTGGAAATCAAACGAGCATATTGCAGAAGTTTTTAGATGAAATAGAGTAAATAAGTAAAAAAGTAGCAAACAAAACTTAATTCTTTTTTTAACTTACAGATTTGTACATTGTATCTAAATAGAGTAGGTACATATTTAAAAAAAAATTTTATTGATTTTAAACCTATTTTTATATAACGGACTTTCGGCTTTAACGGACATACTGTCCCCCCAATTAGTCCGTTGTATCGAGGTTTTACTGTAATAAATAATTATGCCAAAGGATCGTCAATTTTTCCTTATAAAGTTTTTGAATTACGTTCTTGTTATTGTTCGTACAAAAAAAATTTTAATATTCTAAAAGCATGATGCATTTTTACACGAATTTAAAAGTAAAAAGGTTAGCCTGGGTCAATTAGTGCCAAAGTTAGCAACATTTTTTTTAATTCACAGCTAATTTGGTTATAATAATTAAGGATCAAAAATAGCGCATTTTGGCTTTCAATGACACGAAGTACCTGTGTATTCATAAAAAAAATTGGTTTGATTTGCACTTCAAGGGAGTCGTCATTAAAGCTTAAAAAAATTGAAATATCAACTTCAAAATCCTACAGTTTTTTGAATCTTGGGAACCAACCAATGGATTTTAATGTTTTTTTTTAATTTGTATGTACTTTTAGCGTAGTTTACAAATATGGAGTCAGTTGATTCATACATTATTTGATAAACAATTTAATTTGTTTAAACAAAAAAAATCAAAAAAATCAATTTTTTTACCGTTTTTTAGGTGCACAACTGCCAAGTACTGTTATGTATATATTAATTGATAAAAAATTGTAATAAATGTATATAATATAAATTATATAATAAAGAAAAAATTCAATAAAACTGCGACTTTTACTCTATAAATTTTCTTAGAGTTGCAGTAATTTGAAGCTTGTAATTGATTGTTTAACAAAACCTTTTTTTTTTTTGAATATGTAAAAAAAATTTTGTACGAATAATAACAAGAAACTTATTCAAAAAGTGTATAAGGAACAATTGACGGCATTTTGCATAACTATTTATTACTAATAAATGCATTTTTTATTTACTTTTTTTAAACCAATTTGAAAGTTTCACTTGACACCTGTAGAATGGTTATAAGATTATTTTTTTCTAACTTTTGTTATTGCAAAAAAAGCTCTCTGGGATAAACAATTTGAATAAAATTTAAACAATTGAATGAATCGCTTTGAAATTTTTGTCACATATTAAACACTAAAGAACCGCTATTAGACAAAAATTTCAAAGCTGTACACTTATTTTTACAATAGTTATTTTGACTTTTTTCGCAATTGTATTAACAATAAATGAGTATATCCACCTTTATAATACGCAATTTTAAAGATATTTCCATGCTCTCGAAGATTTTTGTACTAATAAAACCATAAGTTTCAATGTTCTTCATTGATTTTAAAAAAAAGGAAAAAAGACTGTTTTTTCACACTAAATTGTTTATAAATGAAAATGGTCGCCAGATCCTACGCAGGAAATAGTTACAATTTGTCCTTATAGATATTACCTGTTAAAAAACCGCTTCAGTACCCTGGCTGTTGAAGTGTCACGAACAGGGTATATTTTTGCCTTATTACCCTTATTAATGGGAAAAAAATAAAGAAAGTCAATGGGACATAATTATAACATACACAAATATGGACTATGGACTAATTATTAACAATCAATAATAACACATTAAGAAAAATCTATAAATATTTAACAGTCACAAATATACCTACCAAATGATAAGAAATATCTAAAGAAGAGTCGGCATATTTTTTGTCAAACAAAACATGAAATTATCAAGAACAGCCGAATCAAGGGTGATAACTTCTTGTGTCTGGATAAAGTGGCAATTTTTAAAATTATCTTCTGTTGACAATGTCCAGGTCATTGCCTTATTTTAGAAAAATGTTATTATCTGAGATAAAACTGCTTACGGAAATGACTCAATTTTGTTCCGCATAAAGTCATTTTTTATATATACAATACGCAGATATATGGAGAGGTTCAAAATTATTGAATAAAGTAATGTTTTCGAGAATAGACCACTTTGGCGAAAAATCCCGATACAGGTCGATTTTAATTTTTAAATTATGATTTTGGCATATAAATCATACTAGTGACGTCATCCATCTGGGCGTGATGACGTAATCGACGATTTTTTTAATGGGAATAGGGGTCGTGTGCTAGCTCATTTGAAAGGTTATTGAATTCTCTATTCACTGATATAAGCAATAACCTAAATATTTTTACGGGGCGTCTAAAATAATTTCTTTTAAATTAATACATATCACTGCTGTCAGAAAATAGAAAAAAAAATGTTTATTTGACAAATATACATTACTTTTCGCTTAAATTCAATATTCAAGCTACCACCCACCTGCCTCTTGTCAGTTTAAATATTTAATTGAAGAGAAAGTCAATTTTTAATTGTCAAATAAATTTTTTTTCTGATTTCTGAAAACAGTAAAATGTATTTAGAATTAAATAAATTAAATACATTCTTCTTTTTGTGTCAATTATTTTAAATTAAAAAGTATTTTTTTGGAAACCCTCAATAAGTAATAATTGTGTTAATGTTTATACAGGGTGCGCCAAACCTCTGGTTTTCTTTGATTACGGCTAAATTATGGGATACACAAAAAAATGTTTTAAACAAAATTAATGTATATCGAAGCCGTCTACCATTTAAAATTATTTTAGATTATACAGGGTGAGTCAGAACGACGGTACGAACCAAAGTTATGTTTTTTTAAATGGAACACCCTATATATTAAATCATTTTTAAATATATTTTTTTTAAATATTAAGAATTTATATAAGGTATTATAGGCCTAAAGTTAAAAATTTTCGAAATATTTACACTTTTATTGAGAAAAATGGTAATATTCAAAGGGCTGTGAATTAGGCGCTGAAGGTAATAAAAATTTAAATCACATGTCAAAGTTTTTTTAGTGTACTGTTATTGTTAAATAAATTAAAATATTTGACATATAGACATAAAATATACAGTGTAATCACTATTTGCAAATACAAAATTTTCTCAGTTTTTTTAAATGGGACACCCTGTATATTAGTATTGCCTTTTGTAGTAAATATTACAGCCTTTCTTTTGGTATAAGGTTGTATGTACCTAGCATGTTCCGTTTTGTAGATATTTAAAAAAAACTATAGATTTTACGTTTTTGCGGATTTTTTATTAAAACATTTTTTTGCAAACAAAAATTATAATCTGGCTTTAGAAACATACATTAAAATATCTAATATGAAAAAAAACGTAATTAACGATTAAAATAGATCGTATACTAGTACAATTCAATTGAATTTAATATCTTAAAATTATTTTACAAAAAATATTTTACCATACTAATGAATGCATCAATTAGTTACTAAATTAAATAAACAACCAAATTTGATATCTACCCTAGTAATTTTTCTACCACAGCTACTTTCCTGTACCAAATAATTGTTTGTTATATTGTATTTACGAGTAAGATCAGTTAAACTTTTAATTTACCTTTTAAATTTACTTACATCTTGAGAATATAATAATTATAAAGTATGCTTTGAAACAAATGAATGTTAAATGTATTGGTCAAATTCTTTATTAATATAAATAGTATTAACTGGTGTCACAAAAGCTGGTAACACTTTTGTAGTTGAAATTTTTGTAACAATCTTTTATAAGTGTTTTAAATTTTAATTTTTCAACCGAACAATTGGTGGATATGAAATTTATTTTGGGCGAAACCATTAGAAATTATTACCAGCTTTTGTGACACGACTACATAGATACTATTTACTTTATAATATACTTCCATAACGTTCATTTGTTTCAAAGCATACTTTATACGTTCTCAAGATGTAGGTAAATTAAAAAGTTATTGACTGATCTACTTGTAAATACAATTTAACTAACAAAATTGGGTACAATAAAGTTACTAGGGTAGAAAAATTTCTAGGGTAGATTTTAAAATTGGTTGTTTAATTTAATAATAAATTTATCCATGTTAATTACTTATTAGTATGGTAACATATTGTTTGTTACATAATTTTAAAGTTATTAAATTCAATTAAGTTGCACCTGAATAGGTTTTATTTTAATCTTTAATTACGTTCTTATTTTCATCTTATGATATTTTAGTGTATGTTTCTAAAATCAAATTATATTTTTTTTTTGGAAAAAACATTAATTAAAGTTATCGCGGGTATAAAATATCCGCGAAACGTAAAATCTATAGTTCTTTTTTAAATATTTACAAAACCAAACATGCTATGTCCATACAACCTCATACCAAAAGAAAGGTTGTAATATTTACTACAAAATACAATACTAATATACAGGGTGTTCTATTTAAAAAAAATGAGAAAATTTTGTATTTGCAAATAGTGATCACACTGTATATTTTATGGATATAAGTAAAAGATATTAAATTATTTAAAAATACCACTATCTTATAAAAACTTTGACTTACCACTTAAATTTTTATTACATTGGAAACATAATCCACAGCCCTATAAATATTACCATTTTTCTCAATAAAAATGTAAATACTTCGAAAATTATTAACTTTAGGCCTATAAGACCTTATACAAATTTTTCATATTTTTAAAAAGTATATTTAAAAATGATTTAATATATAGGGTGTTCCATTTAAAAAAACAAAACTTTGGTTCGTACCGTCGTTCTTACTCACCCTGTATAATCGAAAATAATTTTAAATTGTAGACGGCTTCGATATACATTAGTTTTGTTAAAACTATTTTTTTGTATATCCCATAGTTTAGCCGTAATCAAAGAAAACCAGAGGTTTGGCGCACCCTGTATAACTGAATAGTGAATTTGATAATCTTTCAAATGAGCTAGTACACGATCCCTATTCCCATTTAAAAAAATCGTCGATTACGTCATTACGGATTGCAACGAACGAAATGGCAGGGATGTTCGTTGCAATCCGTAACTGCTCGCCGGGGTTTGTCTTGGTTGGGTTAGAGAGAGCAGCATATCGTCCCTGAAAAAAGGGGTTATGTGCAAAAATGATAGGTACAAAGGATCCACCTATTCTGTAAAAAGAAGTCAAGTGTATTACTTACTGTTGATGAGATAGTCTCATAATTTTTGGTGCCAAGTAACATTTTTTTAAACTGGTTGTGTAAAAAGGAGGAACTAAGTTCCATTTAGTAAAAATATAAAAATGTTTCTTGACCCCTTTTTGCAAATCAGCGACGATCTTTGCCACCTGATAAGAGACTAATAAGTTTCGAAACCGGTAGAGGCGCTTGCTGCACTCTCTGATTGAACTAGAATATAATGCGGCTGTAGTTTCCTATTGCAACGAAATTGAAAATGGTTATTCATTTTTGGTTTACATGTTTACTCCGATTGCAGTACAAAGGGAACCATTCTCGTTGGAACTTTACCGCGCTGAGCAGATGGGACATGAATTATAAATTGTACATCAGGGCCGGCGATAACGGGCCTGCAAGGGATGCACTGCAGGCGGGCGCCCCTGTTTGGGGGGCGCCAGAATGAGCTTTTTTTCTGCTGGTGTTATGCAAAATACTAAAATAGAAAAATTCATTTTTTTTAATGTGGTTTAAATTCGTGATAATACCCTAATCAGTGTTTGTTAGTTTTGCATATCACACATGTAAAATATACAAAAATATGCAATGCCGCATAGAATTCTTACCATGTAGTAATATATTTATTGGTCAAAGATATTATATTTCAACCAAACAACTTTGCTCTAAATGAGAATGCTTTGTTTATTTTCTTCAAATTTCTTGCAAGTTGTTAAGTTTTCTTAAATGAATGATTTCTAGTAAAATAAACACGATTGTGATACTGTTTTCTTGCCGCCAGTGTAATTTAATTATTATGTACTTATTAATAGGTATCGAGTATTAATCCCATAAAAACATAATATTTAAAATAAACATTTTACATAAAGTTTAGTTTAGAGATTTTTAGATTTAGATTTAGTATTATTTCATGTGATTATACCTATACTAATACAAAATAGTTTTGTCAGTTGTACTCTACAGTTAAAGAATCCAGTATTGCATTCAATTAATATAAAATTATATTTGTTAAGTACTCAGTACTTTTATTAAATTACGGTTTCACATTACTGCAGAAATATAATCTTAAGGTTTTAAATTTATTATTTTTATTTAGTTAAATAAAAATGGATTCAAAAAAATTATCTGGGGCACAAACCGAAGAAGAAGAGCCGAAAAAGAAGAAATGACAAAAACGATCTTAGTTATCTTAGCCAATTTCTTAAAAAAATTAAAATGAAGGTATTCTGTCAGATCATGGATCCAATAGAACTGTAACCGAACTTTATTTACCGGGGACATTTGCGGGGAGGGGAACACTAACTAAGTCGATGCCTCGCTGCCTGGAACACACATTTTTAGGACACAAGTCCAAAATCAAGTCATTAATATGGAGGAAAGCTCTTCTAGCTACCCCTAAAATCAGGTGGTTTAACCACATAAAGTAATACAGAGGATGTCCGATTACCCAGGGCATCCAAGGAAACGTTCAGTACAAAGCCTCCTCATTCGTTATGTACTGCAATGGGGTGGGGTGGTGTTATAGCTTGGGGGTCAGATAGATACCACTCCAGGTTATGGACGGTCAGATAGGTAGGTCAGTGACCGGTTTGATCTTCGGAAATGTGGGTCTCACTGTTTCATTAAAACACACACACATAATGTCCCTAAGGCTGGGGTTGTACGAGTATCTGCATGGGCGCCCATGCAGGCACGCTGTAAGGGAGGCCGTGCCACCCCCTAGCTTTTCGAGTGCTTTAAACTATATATTGTCATCCAAAGTATACAAAATGTAATGTGCAACATCTTCACATCGAGCGGGAGTCTCCACAGAATCGGCACTGCACCATCTTGTACAGAGAGTGGAGTACGTTCTAGAAAACCAAGAGGTGATGTTGGGTGCATTTCTCGATATTGAGGGAGCATTTGGCAACACCTCCTACGAAGCAATCACAAGGACGATCCGTCTAAGAGGAATAGACGAAACAAGCTGTAGATGGATAGACTGCATGCTGAGAAACCGTTTGATATGCTACGTTGCTAGGGGATAGAGTGTCAGCTCAGGTAGCCAGAGGCTGCCCACAGAGGGAGTCTTATCTCCTCTATTGTGGAATCTGGTCATGGATGGCCTGATAGCTAGACTCGACAACGATAGGCATCACGTCCTGGGTTATGCGGATGATCTAGTAATCTTAGCCCACGAAAAATTTAATGGTACAGTCAGAGATCGAATGCAACAGGCTCTGACCGTAGTTACAGAATGGACTTCAAATGTAGGGCTTAACATCAGTCCTCTAAAGTCTAAAATCATGAAATTTACTAAAAGAAGGAATTCAGAGGAATTAGGTCCTCTAAGTCTAAATGGCGTACATTTAAATCTGGTGAGTGAAGTAAAGTATCTCGGGATAATATTAGACTCAAGACTTACTTGGAATCAGCAGACAGAAAGAATAACGAAGAGAGCGGTATCTACGTCAATGGTAGCCAGACGTACTCATGGAAAAATATGGGGATTGGTATGATGAAGAATGTCAAGAAGTAGCAGAAGCAATAAGAAAAGTAAGACTTAAAAATCTCACAAATGACGAAGAAAGCACTAGAGAAGAATACAGAGAATTGAGAAAAATCATGAAAAGAAAATGTAGAAGCAAAAAGAGAAAATACAATGAGAACAAACTGCAAGAAATAGAAGAAAAATTTCAAAAAAAAGAAATAAGATCATTCTACCAGGAAGCAAAAAAAATGGAAAGAGGATATAAAAAAACAACCCATATATGAGAGATGATAAAGGGATGTTGCTAAATGAGCCGGAAAAAATAATGGAAAACTGGCAAAACTATTTCACAGAACTGCTAAATAAGAGCGAAGTACAAAAGGAAACAAGCCATGAAATTGAAGATGATCAGATAGCAATAGAAATACCCACAGAACAAGAAATAAAGAACGAAATAAAGAGCTTGAAAAATAACAAAAGCCCAGGAATAACAGAAATATCGGCCAAAATGATAAAATCAGTAGGGAAAAGACTACAGAAAGAGATATATGACCTGATAAAAAGAATATGGGAAGTAGAAAAAATGCCAGAAGAGTGGACCATAGCAAGAATATGCCCTATACATAAAAAGGTGATAGAATGCTATGCAAAAACTACAGAGGCATCGCACTATTAGAAATAGTTTACAACATCTTGGCACAAAGTATAAGAAAAAGGCTAAGTCATTATTCGGAAAAAATACTGGGGGAATACCAGGCAGGTTTTAGAAACAACAGATCAACGACTGACCAAATATTTGCCTTAAAAGAAATATAGACTACCTGTTACGAACATAAAACAGTACTATATGCTTTGTTCATAGACTTTAAGCAGGCTTACGACACAGTAAATAGACAGCAGATGTACGAACTGATGAAAGAACTGGGGATACCAAGTAAAATTGTTAGGATGATAAAGATGACGATGGAAAACACAACAAACGAAATAGCTTGGAAAGGGTATACATCCAAAAAGTTTGAAACCAAGGAAGGATTACGACAAGGAGACCCACTATCAACAATGGCATTCAATCTAACATTGGAAGGAATAATCAGGAAAAGCAGAATAAACATGCAAGAAACGATATTTAAAAACGGCCACCAATGCATAGCATTTGCAGATGATCTGACGCTATTAGCAACAAGCAAAAAAGAACTACAAAAGTTAATGAAAAACATAATAACGGAAGCCAAAAAATTCGGACTTAAAATAAATGAAGAAAAGACAAAGTATATGATAATGGGAGAGATCCAAAAAGAAAAAGAGAATAACATCATAGTACAAATAGATGGAGAAAAAACATACTCGTTCAAAAGAGCCAAAGAAATTCTGGGAGCTAAAATAGATGAAAATGGTTATGAAGAAGGGGAGATAAAGGCAAGAATAGCTAAAGGAAATAAAAAATATGGAGCATTACGCACATTATTGAAATCCAAATACGTATCAAGAAAAACAAAAATAAGAATTTATTAGACTGTTATCAGACCTACAATAACATACGCAAGTGAAACATGGGTGCTCAAAAAGTCAGAAACAGACCTATTAGAAAGATGGGAGAGAAAAATGCAAAGAACAATATATGGAAGTGTGAAAATAGAAGGTCAGTGGAGAAGAAGAACCAATAAAGAATTGGAAGAACTATATCAAGAGCCAACGATTACGACGACGATCAAAGCACAGAGAATACGATACTTGGGGCACATAGAGAGAATGGGAAGTAACCGAATGCCAAAAATGGTACTCTCACGAAGACCAACACAAAAGAGGAGGAAAGGCAGGCCAAGGAAAAGATGGAAGGACAGTGTATATGAAGACTTGAAGAAAAGTAACATTGAGAGATGGAAAGAACTAGCATTGGACAGAAGGAGATGGAGAGAGGTGGTGAAGGAGTTTATAAAAAGACTGAAGTGTATTTAAATAAAATTTACAAGTTTTATAGGTTATGTAAGTTATACTAAGTTATTTATTATATTATTTATGTAATCAGAAATGTAAACATTTTAGCCCTAGGCCTACAAGGCCTGTTGCGCTTAATAAATATAATATATAAAATATATAAGTCTAAATGGCGTACATTTAAATCTGGTGAGTGAAGTAAAGTATCTCGGGATAATATTAGACTCAAGACTTACTTGGAATCAGCAGATAGAAAGAATAACGAAGAGAGCGGTATCTACGTTAATGGTAGCCAGACGTACTCATGGAAAAATATGGGGTTTGAGACCAGACATGGTATATTGGACTTATAACATGGTAGTTAAACCCACAATTACGTATGCATCAGTGGTATGGTGGCCAAAAGTGCAGCAAAAAAGTGCCATCATCAAATTAAGCAAGGTGCAAAGACTTGCTTGTCTCGGGATCACGGGGGCTATGAGGGGCACACCTACGGCAGCTATGGAGGCACTACTGGATCTCCCTCCTTTACATATAACAATAAGAGGTGAGGCGAGAATGGGATATTATAGACTGCGAGAAAACCTGAGCAACGTACCAGTTAAATCAGGACACAGTAGAATAACAAATGAAACTAATGATGCCGAATGGATGATGATTTCTGACCATATGACATCAAGATTCAATCCTGACGTACCTTTTCAAGTGGACATTTGCCCACGATACGAATGGGACAGAAGAAACTCTCGACCCAGACTGCAGGGTTGCACCTGGTATACGGACGGGTCTAAAACTGCAGACGGTTTGGGCGCAGGAATATTCTGTAGTGGTGGAAATTTCAACATTTCTATTACACTTTGAGAATATACCTCCCTCTTTCAGGCAGAAATTTTTGCAATCTTGCAGTGTGCAAGAGAAAATAACCTGAGGGAATTCGAACTGCAGCGGGTTAACATATACACAGATAGCCAAGCAGCCATTGGGGCTCTTATAAGCCCTAAGGTGTACTCTAGGCTAGTGTGGGAATGTCTACAAGAACTTGATAGGCTGGCACAACATAACAGTGGTATACTGGTATGGGTTCCAGGTCATCGGGGCATATACGGCAATGAAAGAGCTGATGCACTTGCCAAGAGAGCATCAGCTACAAAATATCTGGGTCCAGAGCCGGCTGTGGGAGTGCCAAAAAGCACCGTCCGCGAACGAAAAAAAGTCTGGATCCGAAGCCAACACAACTCACACTGGGAGAGTGTACCCGGTCAAACACATGGCAAGATGTGTATCGGACGGACATGTGCTAGTAGGGCTGAGTTACTGCTGAAAACAAGCAGGAATCAGCTCAGAGTCATAACAGGTTTCCTCACTGGACATGCGCCAGTTAAGGGTCACCTGCATACAATGGGGCTGTTTCATGGAGACTTGAGCTGCAGACTATGTAACAGAGAACCTGAAACAGTCAACCATATTTTGCGTGACTGTGAGGCATTGGATCGGAGGCGGCAAACACTTTTCGGAGACATCGAAGTGACTCCAAATTTATATGGCACCCACCTACTAGACCTGTACAAGCTAGTACAGGGTTCCATAATTCTGGAATGGGTTTGATAAACGAATGGAAGATGTACAATAAGCCAAGTGGCTGCAGTACAACCGGTTCACAACAGACGGCTTCCAGGAAAAAAACATCTTCACGTCTGGCCCCACCCTAAAAATTTTTATATGGGCGCCCATAAGAATGTGTGTGGGGGGGGGGGGCGCCTGTGCTAGTTTTGCAGGCGGGCACCTTATACCCTAGCGCCGGCACTGTGTACAATTCACTTATCTTTAGTCTCAGCATTCGTTATGGCTTGCAAATTTTAGAAGTCTCGGAGGTGTAACCAGAGAAGGTTCCCATTGTTTTCAGTCTGGTGGGATGTAGAGTAATATTTTTAATGTTATTTTATGTGCTATTAGATTGAAAACTTAGCCTTTTTAATAATATCATTATTTATACAGGGTGGCCAAAAAAATAATTTTTGAATTAAATTAATTGACGCAAAAAGAAGAATGTATGTAATTTATTCAACTCAAAATACATTCTATTGCTGTCAGAAAATTGAAAAAAATGTTTATTTGGCAAATAAACATCGGTTTTTGCTTAAATTAAATGTTAAAACTGCCAAGAGGTAGGTGGGAGGTTGTTTGTGATTTAATTTAAGCGAAAAGAAATGTTTATTTGTGAAATAAATATTTTTTCTATTTCTGACAGCGGTACAATGTGTTTTGTGTTAAATAAATTATATACATTCTTCTTCTTGCGTCAATTAATTTGATCCAAAAATTATTTTTTTCGTCACCCTGTATAAATAATGATAATATTCCTATTTAAAAAAAATTATCGTTCACGCCATCACGCTCGGATGGACGACATCACTAGTATGAAATATATGCTAAAAAATTGTAATTTAAAAATAAAAATCGACCTGTTTCGGGATTTGTCTCCAAAATGGTCCATTTTAGAGAAAATGAATTTATTCCATAATTTAGCCCCTTTCTGTATATACAGGGTGGGGCATTAGTGTGACAAAGTCCAATTACTCGTTTGTCGTAAGAGGTACGAAAAAAACTTATTTATACAGCGTGTCTACTTAAGTTGGAAACATAAAATTTTGTCAATATTATACGAGGTATGTCAAAAAATATGAAATTCGTTCAAGAGTAAAGTACCTTTACTTCTCTCACTATCGAAAATTCTTATTATGAAAAGTTGTTTGGAAATCAAAACTAAAATAAAGTATGCAATTACATCCTTCTAATTGGAAAAAAATATTTTCCAAATTTTTCTCAAATTTATTGATACTTAACTTCGTTTTTATTTATTACACATACGATAACTCTTTTATTATTACTTTTACGAAAAAAATGTATTCTTTATAAAAAGCTCTGTATGTCCTAAGACCGAAGATGCAACCATCAGATATCACATTTTATTAATTTTATACGAGGTACGTCAAAAAATATGAATTTCACTCAAGAGTAAAGTACCTTTATTTTTCACAATATTGAAAATGGTTATTACAAAAAGTTGTTTAGAATTAAAGACTATGTTTCAATCTGCAATTATATCCTTCTAATTGAAATATTGTGAAATATAAAGGTACTATAATCTTGAGCGAATTTCATATTTTTTGACACACCTCGTATAAAATTAATAAAAGTTGATATATTATGGTTTTATCTTAAATTTTAGACCATGCAGAGCTTTTTATGAAGAATAACTTTTTTTCGTAAAATGAATAATAAGAGAATTATATTTGTAATAATTAAAAACGATGTTGGGTAGGTATCCATAAATTTGAGAAAAAATTTTTATTTTTTTTTTCAATTAGAAGCATGTGATTACATATTTGATCTTAGTTTTTAATTCCAAACAACTTTTTATCATAAGAATTTTCGATATTGAGAGAAATAAAGGTACTTTATCCTTGACCGAAATTCATATTTTTTGACATACCTCGTATAATATTGGGAAAATTTAATATCTGATAATTGAGTTTTAGGTTTTGGGGCATGCAGAACTTTTTATAAAGAATAACTTTTTTTCGTAAAATTATTAATAAAAAAGTTTCCCATATGTTTCCAACTTAAGTAGACATACTGTATAAAAGTTGGGGCACACATAGTACCATAATTTAAAAATATTTTCAAATATACAGGGGCGTGCGTATTGACAGGGTGACACAAACTTATGTTTTTTTTAATGGAACACCCTGTTAATTTTTACATTTTTGCATTCTCCTCAATGTTTCCTTTCTTAAAATCTATGGTTTTGTAATATTATACGAGGTAGTTTAAAAGTTAATTACGTTCGTTTGTTAATTTCGTAGCCATATCTACACCCTGTAGAATTGTAGTGATTTGACGTCAAATTTTCTATTTATATTTAAACGATTTTTCATATAGTCTACTACTGTTAATCATTAACAGTATAGCGAAATGTTTAATTTTAGTATACAGGGTGGGTCGAAACTCGGAATGAGTATTTTCTGAGATTTCTTAAATGGAACACCCTATATTTAAGTATTGTAATGAAATTATATTTTATGGTACTTTTTTATTTCTTAAGCATTCCCTATACCTAAGTGCTTTAATTTGTAAGTTATTCGTGATTCTTTAAGCCAAACATTAATTGCAACAAAATTTACGTGAAATTTTATTAGGTGGCCGTGAAAATATCCAATCAAAAATAATTTTTCGAAAAAAAATACATAATAATCTAGCCTGATACTTAATTTATTAATATTGGATGAGATATCCAAATACATTCGTAGATAAAGTTGTTGGTGCTTAAAATATTAGTCAAACATACAAAATTCTCCCTAGTTGGCTATGACACAAAATTTGCTTAAAAATTTGACATTATACTATTTATATAGTTCCAGTTGATTTGCTACCATTACTAATATTAATTTTTCTAATGAAGAACTGATTAAAATGGCTTTGTGCTAGGAGAGTATAACAAAAATGAGCTACTTGATATAAAAATTTATCATCAGCAATTCCCTGATAGACTACAACTAAAAAGAGAAACTTTTTAAAGTGTACTAAAACGGTTTCAACAGACTAGATACTTAGATTGTAAGAACGGTTGTACTACTATGCAGATCCTCAGTGACACTAAGGATTACATTTAATTCCTGTTTTCTTCACTTACAATAGTTTTTGTTCGATCAGATTTATCATAATCTAAGTGTCCAGTCAGTTGAAATCGTTCTAGTATATTTTTAAACGTTTCTCTTCTTAGTTGTCGTCTATCAGGGAATTTCTGATGAAAAATTCTTATTGCTAGTAGCACATTTTTGTTATACTCCATTAGCACAAAAATCTTATTAATCAGTTCCTCATTAGAAAATTCATATTAGTAAAGGTAACAAAGCAACTGGAACTATAAAAATGGTATAATGTTAAATTTTTAAGTAAATTTAGTGTCATAGCCGACTAGGTAGAATATTGTATGTTTTTATCAATATTTTCCGCACCAACAATCTTAACTACGAATTTATTTGGATATCTCATCCACTATTAATAAACTAAGGATCAGGCTAGATTATGATGTATTTTTTTTCGAAAAATTATTTTTGATTGAATATTTTCACGGCCATCTAATAAAATTTCACTTAATTTTTCTTGCAATTAATGTTTGGCTTAAAGAATCAGGAATAACTTACAAATTAAAGCACTTAGGTATAGGAAATGCTTAAGAAATAAAAAAGTACCATAAAATATCATTTCATTACAATACTAAAATACAGGATGTTCCATTTAAGAAAACTAAGAAAATACTCATTCCGAGTTTCGACCAACCCTGTATACTAAAATTTAACATTTCGCTATACTGTTAATGTTTAACAATAGCAGACTATATTAAAAATCGTTTTAACATAAAATAAAAATTTGATGTCAAATCACTATAATTCTACAGGGTGTAAATCTTGCTACGAAATTAACAAAAAAACGTAATTATCTTTTAAACTACCTCGTATAATAATTCAAAGCTATATATTTTAAGAATGGAAACATTGAGGAGAATCCAAAAATGTAAAAATATACAGGGTGTTCCATTTAAAAAACATAAGTTTGTGTCACCCTGTCAATACGCACGCCCCTGTATATTTGAAAATATTTTTAAATAGTGTTCCTATCAGTGCCTCAACTTTTAGCTAAATAACTTTTTTTCGTATCTCTTACGACAAACGAGTAATTGGACTTTGTCGTACTAATGCCCCACCTTGTATAGGTAGGTATATAAGTTTTTTTTAAACGTTTATTAAACAATCTGTTTGTTATAAAAATTCTAACAATAAGCGTCTTTGGGGTTTGAAATAAAAAAAAGAATTGACGTTAGAGAGGTCAGTCCAATGACTGGACCTCTAGTATGGAACAAACATGACATTCCGATAATATGCTACATACAAACATACATTTTACATTTACAAACAATACATATGTCTAAAATATAGACACAATTACGGTGAGGTATAAAACTTATTTATAAATAAGGTATATAAGTAGTAACTTAAAATAGTATACATTTTTTAATTTAAAACAATTTTTTGTATACTAAATACTTGAAGTAATAGAAAGTATTATTAGTTATTTAAAAAAGGTATTTAAAGTATCTTTACATTTTTCAACAACAAATACCATGATTTATACTGTCGTGTTATATTGTGGATTAGGTAACGCCCGGGCTATTTCTGTGTCAGTTAAAATATTTGCAGCACATTAATACTCTAGAAATTTTTAATATGAAAAACAATAGCTTGGATCTCAAGGAACGTAAAATATGTTTGTTTATGAAATATTTTTATCAAACTGAATCACAATGCAGGTGCTTGTAGACAAAGCGAAAACAGCGGCTTCGTTGGAAAAAATATTTCCATGAGATTTTTTTACATAATCACATTCATGAGACACACCAATTTTCTAAATGGTACTAAGTGGCAAAGTACATTTTTACACTGGTGGGCCATCTATTTCCGGATTTCTAAGAACCTCAAGGAGAAATTTCCAAATAATTTTACTTTATCTGAATTAATTTAGCAGACTTGCATACCAAATCGTTTCAAAAATTTTGTAACCTTCTGATTAACAAATTTCCTGGTAAATGCGATAAAGAGTGTATCCGCTGATCTTAAATCGTAAATGTAATATATATTATATATTATTAAATGGTTTTATGTGACCCAAAACGATTTCATTTATAATTCTCCATCAATGTTTCTTTTTATCTTCTTTTTTATGTGCCTTGTCCGTTCCGAACGTTGGCTATTTTGACTTTGTTTACTGCAGATCTGAACAGTTCGGCAGATGACAATCCGAACCATGGCCACAAGTTTTCGAGCCACGAGTGTCTCCTCCTCCCTGGACCCCTTTTGCTCTCTATTTTCCCTTGGATGATTAACAATAGTAGCCTATATTTATTGTGCCTCATAACGTGACCCAAGTATTCCAACTTTATTTTCTTTATAGTTATTCCTACCTCTCTCTTCTTACCTATCTTGCGTAGTACCTCCTCGCAGGGCCGTAAGTACGATGTTGGGGGCCCCGCGGCAAACGTGATGTGGGGGACCCCTATCGGGGGTCTGGGGGTTTACCCCCCAGCGGAAGGTGGGGTCCGGAAAAATGTTTGATATTTAACCCCTTGAAAACGCATTTTAATTCATTCCATGGCTGAAGTTTCCTTTATTACTTTGTCAGAACTAGACTTGAAAGGCATTTCAAAACATAAGCAAGGTTTGAACAATTGTTTCAAATGATGAAATCACAACAAGAAGAGAATAAATTATGAACAGAAAGAAAAGAAAGGGCTTTATAGAGACAAACAAGTCAAATACAAGCAATGAAAGAAGAATAAAAGAATAAACGACAAATGGAAGATAATAGGCTATTGGCAGAAAGACAAGAAAACGCTTTAGAATTTAAAAAAAAAACAACAAAATGAACAGATGGTAAAACAAAAGCCTGCAAAGAAATTATAAGAAGCCTAAAACACGGAGCTGCTTTGTGGTTTGAAAGCAAATAAAATGAGGGGACTTCATGGAGATATTTTGAGAAAATCTATGCACTGCCAACCAAACGGGTGCCCCTGCGAGGCCCCCCTTGAGCCCCCCGGTTGCCCCAATGGTAGTTACGGCCCTGCCTCCTTGTTGGTCCTGTGCTCGGCCCAGGATATACGTAATATACGTCGGTAAGTCCACGTTTTGAAGGCCTCTACTTTTTTCATTAATGTTGTTATCATTGTCCACGCCTGAATTGTATATAACAAAACCGAGAATACATAACATTTGAGAAGTCAGATTTTGAGAGGTGAGGTGTGGCTGTTAGAGGTGAAAATTTGCTTCATGCTAGTGAACGGCGCTCTTGCTTTTTCTATTCTTATACTTACCTTGTTAGCTTGATCCTAACTTGAATTAACTGTTGTTCCTAAGTAGGTGTCCAATTCGAATCCACGTGTTCAATTATTTGATTGTCTAATATCAGTTGTCTTGGTCGTTGTTGGGTTTTGTTACTAACATCCATTTGCTTTTAGTGATGTTTAGTTTGAGCCCGCATTGTGCAATTGTTCTTTGTATCTTACTCATCAGGCAACTCAGCTCCTCCATGCTACTCTCTAGAATCAGCGTCATCAGCATACCTTATGTTATTAATTATTTCTCCATTTATCTTTATGCTTTCGTGTTTTCCTCTAGCGCTTTCTTAAATACTTCCTTTCTTTATACTTCCTCGGTCTGAATCTTGTTTCTCCTATAACTTTCTTAAGAATTAATCCCAATCTTCTAGAATATACCCATATTTTGATCTCTAGTTGCCAAGTATTACACCCAACTGAATTATGATAAATAAACGTTTCTGGCTACCACCAGAGCCGTACAAGAAGGGACAGTGAATTGTATACCCTTCTCACATTCTACGCCACTGGCGGAATTGCTATTTTAACGCAATAATTAGATTCTCAAATACTTTCTATGTAAATAATATACTCTTTATTTGTCACGATAATGTCATTAGTTTTCTAGATATTTGAAGTTGAAAATGAAATGGCACAGCTATTTTGATTAAGGGCCAACAGTAGCGCGTCATCAATATAACTTCGGGCGATAGTAGCAAACCTTTTTTCGAAAGTTCTGCGAAACTTTGGCAACAGTGCGTCGGGATTATTTGACATAACTTGAATATTGTGACATTATACTCATAGTTGCGCTGAATGGATGTAATAGAAAACAATTTTATTATTAACTAAATAAATATTTATTAAAATAAACCAAAATACAACGGCTATTACACTTAGAAATCTGACGCAGGTTTGTCAAAATGACAGTGACTATTTCTGTATGTTACCTAATCAGTTATTAGTTATAATATGTTCGATTTCTTGTTAGAGGTAAAAGATTTTAGTGGTTCCAATGTGACACAAAATCTAGGCATGGGATAAAAAAGTTTATTTGAAGAAAGTGTATTTTTTTGTTCTTCTTAATGGCGGTACAGGCTCGTTTTTTTAATATTGTATTTAATTATAGAGTAATTTCCACATTCTAACATATTTCTCAAATTGGGCTCTGTACCGCCATTCTTTACTGTATTCTTTACTGTATTATGAATATGTGTGCCAAATATCTCGACAAAATATTCAAACTTAAAGCCGCAATCTTGGACCGCGTTTTCCGTTTTTGATGACGCGCTACTGTAGCCTCTTAATCTTAATGTATTGTGCCCCTTCATTTTTAACTTCAATTATTTCAAAAACTAATGATTTTATCGTTAAGAATGAATAATATCTTATTTACATACAAAGTATTGGAGAATCGAAATATTGCACTAAAATAGCAATTCTGCCAGTGGCGTAAAATTTGGGAATGGTCAACGGCTTTCCCTGTCGTACGCCTCTGGTAGTAGCCAGAACGTTTGTTTAACATCATTTAGTAGAGTGTACAGTACCTACACTTTCTGCCACGTATGATAAGGATATGTCAAATACTTTTGAAGTACTGGATACAAATAGTGAATATTTAACCCAAATCACTTAAATAAAATGTGACTCCTTACTGAATTATAGGATGTTTGATTTAAAAATTTAAAATTATTCGTACCCAGTACTTTAAAAGTATTTAATATATCCTTATCATACTTGCCAAAAATTGTAGGTACTGTACACCCAACTAAATTATGTTAAATAAACGTTTATGTCTACTACCAGAGGCGTACGACAGGGAAAGTGAATGGTTGACCTTTCCCAAGTGACCCGCCACTGACGGAATTGCTTTTTTAGCATAATTTTTAGATATCCCAATACTTTATATGTAAATAATATACTCTTCATTCGTAACGAGAAAATCATTAGTTTTTGAGATATTTGAAGTTAAAAATGAAGGGGTACAATACATTAATCAAAATAGCTGTGCTGTTTCATATTCAACTTCAAAAATCTCGAAAACTAATGGCTTTATCGTTACGAATGAAAAGTAACTTAGTTACATAGAAAGTGTTGGAGGATCGAAATATTGCGCTAAAATAGTAATTCCGCCAGTGGCTTAGAATTTTGGAAGGGTCAACCATTCACTGTCCCCTATCGTACGCCTCTAGTAGTAGCCAGAAACGTTTATTTATCATAATTTAGTAGGGTGTACGGTACCTACACTTTCTGCCAAGTATGGTAAGGATAGATCAAATAGTTTTAAAGTACTGGGTAAAAATAGCTAATAAATTTTTAAATAAAACACCCTGTAACTCAGTAAGGAGCCACATTTTATTTAAGTGATTTGGGTCAAATCTTAATTAATGAATCACCCTGTATACAACGGCTTTTTTGGCAAAGAACCCCGCACAAACCTTATGGAAATTAGGTTCCAGTGGATCTAGTTCATACTTTGGGAAAATACTCTTTGAAGCATCCTGATAGTTCTCATGGGCACATCTCGATCGTATGGAGGATTTTCAAGATATAGAGGCACAAACTCAGAAAATTATAAGATTTACCGGGTATTCCAATTCCCTGAGTTACTGGTTATCTGGCAACATGTAGAAGTTTGGATTAAATAAAAGTACTAGTAGTCTAGGATTTTTTCCTGGCTATCCAGTGGCGACCTTTGCTTTGACCTTGACCTTCAACGGACGTCATCTTCTAGAGTTTCGAGGATTTTCAGCATTAAATTGTTATAAACAGAATACTCATGAGTTTTGGGATCGCTAAACAAGAATGTGCCATCAAAATTGACCTCCGGAGGACGTGGTGGCCAGGGCCACTGCAAGGGACGTCATCTTCTAGAGTCTCGATGGTTTTCGGCATTTAATTGAAGCAAATGAATTACTGGAGGGTTTTTTGAGGTCGCTACACACGAATATGCCACCAAACCGACTCCCGGAGCACCTGGTTTCCAAGGTCAATGAAAGGGGCTCCTAGAATTTCGAGGGTCTTCGGTACTACATTGATACAAATGGATTACTCATAGGTTTTTGGAGTTGCTGAACACGAATACCCCATCAGAACAAACATCGGAGTACCTGGTGCCTAAGGCACGTCATGCTTTGGAGATTCGAGAGCTTGCGGTACTAAATTAATGTAGTCTGATTACTCACAGGTTTTTGGGTCTGCTGAACGTGAATACGCCATCATGTCCGACCCACGGAGCACCTGGTGCCTAGGGCAGGTCTTTTTCTGGAGTTTCGACAGGTTTCGGCATTAAATTGATGCAGATGGGTATTACTCATGGGTTTTTGGGGCTGCTGAACACAAATACGCCATCAGAACAGACACCAGAGTACCTGGTACCTAAGGCACGTCTTCTTCTGGGGTTTCGAGAGTTTTGGTACTAAATTGATGCAAGCGGATTACTCTTGTGTTTTTGGGGTTGCTGAACACGAATGAGACTTAGATAAAAGAATCTGGAGTATCTAGTGACCACGATGAATAACACTATCAAAATAGAATACAGTAAATTGATCTTAAAATAAATGAAGGAAAAACATTGTCAGATATAAATTGAGTTTATATTTATAAATAATTAAAACAATTGAGTAGCACAACATAGTTATTTTAATAAAAATCTACCAAGAGCAAAAAAAGCTTTTCACCAATTTGTACGCTTTCTTTGAATAGCAACTCAGAAAACATCCGAGTACTCGGTGTGTACCAATCCGTTTGCATCAATTTAGTACCGAAAACTCTCGAAACTCCAGAAGATGACGTGCCTTAGGCGATAGGTGCTCCGGTGTCTGTTCTGATGATACAGTTTGCAACAGAGATAAATGAGACGGAAACGACGCAGGCAATGGGCAAGGCAATAAGTAAAAATAACAAAAAGAAAACTAAAGTCAACTTGGGTACATGGAATGTAAGAGGCACATACGAAACAGGAAAACTCAAAGAATTAATTAGAGAAATTAAAAGATATAATGTAGAAATAATAGCTTTACAAGAGACAAAACAATTGGAAACAGAAATAGTAGAAATAGAAGACGTGGTATTTTTTAAAAGCGAGGGAGAAAACAAAAGGTTAGGAACAGATTTTATAATATAGCGAAAATGGAAGGAAAGAGTAATGGCATTCCAACCAATATCAGATAGATTATGCACAATAAGATTAAAAGGGGACAAACGAGACATAAGTATAATAAATGTACACGCACCGATTGAAGATGCCACAGAAGAAGAAAAAGATGAATTCTACGAACAATTGGAAAGAGAATATGATAAATATAAAGAGAATATAATAATGGGAGACTGCAACGCCAAGTCGGAAGAGAGAATATATACGAGCACATAATAGGGAAATATAGTAAGCATGAGGTGTCGAACGATAATGGCCAAAAAATAATAGGCTTTGCAACAGAAAGGCAAATGGTGATGAGAAGCACACAATTACGACGAAAAGATATATGTAAAGGAACGTGGAGTTCTCCTGATATAAAGACAGTAAATCAGATAGACCATATTTTAATAGAGAAGAAACATGCAAACAATGTAATAAATGTAAAGAGCATGAGAGGAGCGGACTGTAACTCGGACCACTACTTGGTGAGAGCAGAATACAAAATCGAGCATAACATAAAGAAAAACAATAAAACAAAAGAAAAAATTGGAAAACAATTCAACATAGGACTACTAAAAGATAACAACACACAGAAGAAGTATGAACAGGGAATAACCAACAGACTAATCAGGGAACAAGAAACGTCAAACCCAGACAAACAATGGGAAAATATAAAAGAAGCAATCTTGAACACAAGTAAAGCAATCCTAGCGAAAACCAAAAAAAAAACACAAAACAAAAGATTGGTATGATGAAGAATGTCAAGAAGTAGCAGAAGCAATAAGAAAGGTAAGACTCAAAAATCTCACAAATGACGAAGAAAGCACTAGAGAAGAATACAGAGAAATGAGAAAAATCATGAAAAGAAAATGTAGAAGCAAAAAGAGAAAATACAACGAGAACAAACTGAAAGAAATAGAAGAAAAATTTCAAAAAAAAAAGAAATAAAATCATTCTACCAGGAAGCAAAAAAAAATGGAAAGAGGATATCAAAAAAACAACCCATATATGAGAGATGATAAAGGGATGTTGCTAAATGAGCCGGAAAAAATAATGGGAAATTGGCAAAACTATTTCACAGAACTGCTAAATAAAAGCGAAGTACAAAATGAAACAAACCATGAAATTGAAGATGATCAGATAGAAATAGAAATACCCACAGAACAAGAAATAAAGAACGAAATAAGGAGCTTGAAAAATAACAAAAGCCCAGGAATAACAGAAATATCGGCCGAAATGATAAAATCAGGAGGGAAAAGACTACAGAAAGAGATATATGACCTGATAAAAAGAATATGGGAAGTAGAAAAAATGCCAGAAGAGTGGACAATAGCAAGGATATGCCCTATACATAAAAAAGGTGATAGAATGCTATGCGAAAACTACAGAGGCATCGAACTATTAGAAATAGTTTACAAAATCTTGGCACAAAATATAAGAAAAAGGCTAAGTCAATATTCGGAAAAAATACTGGGAGAATACCAGGCAGGTTTTAGAAACAACAGATCAACGACTGACCAAATTAATATTTGCCTTAAAAGAAATACAGACTACCTGTTACGAACATAAAACAGTACTATATGCTTTGTTCATAGTCTTTAAGCAGGCTTACGACACAGTAAACAGACAGCAGATGTACGAACTGATGAAAGAATTGGGGATACCAAGTAAAATTGTCAAGATGGTAAAGATGACGATGGAAAACACAACAAACGAAATAGCTTGGAAAGGGTATACATCCAAAAAGTTTGAAACCAAGGAAGGATTACGACAAGGAGACCCACTATCAACAACGGCATTAAATCTAACATTGGAAGAAATAATCAGGAAAAGCAGAATAAACATGCAAGAAACGATATTTAAAAACGGCCACCAATGCATAGCATTTGCAGATGATCTGACGCTATTAGCAACAAGCAAAAAAGAATTACAAAAGTTAATGAAAAACATAATAACAGAAGCAAAAAAATTCGGACTTAAAATAAATGAAGAGAAGACAAAGTATATGATAATGGGAGAGATCCAAAAAGAAAAAGAGAATAACATCATAGTACAAATAGATGGAGAAAAAACATACTGGTTCAAAAGAGCCAAAGAAATTATTTACCTGGGAGCCAAAATAGATGAAAATGGTCATGAAGACGGGGAGATAAAGGCAAGAATAGCCAAAGGAAATAAAAAATATGGAGCATTACGCACATTATTGCAATCCAAATACGTATCAAGAATAACAAAAATAAGAATTCATAAGACTGTTATCAGACCTACAGTAACATACGCATGCGAAACATGGGTGCTCAAAAAGTCAGAAACAGACCTTTTAGAAAGATGGGAGAGAAAAATGCAAAGAGCAATATATGGAGGTGTGAAAATAGAAGATCAGTGGAGAAGAAGAAGAACCAATAAAGAATTGGAAGAACTATATCAAGAGCCAACGATCACGACGACGATCAAAGCACAGAGAATACGATACATGGGCACATCGAGAGAATGGGAAGTAAACGGATGCCAAAAATAGTACTTTCACGAAGACCAATACAAAAGAGGAGGAAAGGCAGGCCAAGGAAAAGATGGAAGGACAGTGTGTATGAAGACTTGAAGAAAAGTAACATTGAGAGATGGAAAGAACTAGCATTGGACAGAAGAAGATGGAGAGAGGTGGTGAAGGAGTGTATAAAAAGACTGAAGCGTAATTAAATAAAATTTATAAGTTTTAAAAGTTATGTAAGTTATATTAAGTTATTTATTATATTATTTATGTAATCAGAAATGTAAACATTTTAGCTCTAGGCCTACAAGGCCTGTTGCGCTTAATAAATAATAAATACAACATACCAATATAAAACCTCCGATTTATTCCGAATACCCATGTCCAAACAGCGCCGAGACTCATCAATTGGTTTTTGTTTTGGTATGAGAAATCACTGCAAACATTTGGAACACAGCATTTTCGTACCCAAATGTTAGAGTAAAATAGGAAAACCGCAACCTTTGATAACTTTAAAGTATCAACTGTCTTTTGCAACTTCACTTTGCGGTTTTGCATATTAATTTTCAGCGTTTTTTCAATATTTTCAGTAATCTGCCGCATTTGGCCTTCGAGAGGGCTCAGCATCATAAGGGTTGATCAATGGACAGTTTTACGAAAACAAAATCCATATAATATGACTATAGTTATACATATTCCTCAGTTGTTGAAAGGGGTAGCAAATTGGAAAAAAAGGAACTCATGATTTGGTCCGTTCTAGATCTGCACGTGTTGCTATATTGGATGAAAATGTGAGACATCTCTTAAAAAAATTTTATGTGCAAATATGCATATGATTATTGGAGATCATGAAGGAATTAAGGAGAGTGAAAAAATCGAGTTAAAAAAATTTCTCAAACATTGGTGTGGGAACTGTTTATTCCATAATTCGTAGTTCTAAGTCGTAATCCATAATTCGTAAGTTCTTATCACATAGTTGCTCCTTATTAGATCAAACTACTGCTTATTGATAAACAGAAAAATTTGTTTTGGATTTGATGTGCTATTAATAAAAATTTGTTAATTTTTTATACCAAATTTTCGACATTGATGAGCTTTGGTGTTATCACTACGAAACAGAATCCAAAAGACATTTGGAGGCAGTTAGAATATCGGAAGCTAAGAAAGTGCATATCAATCTTCAGGATACGAGGCATCCATTCATTCATCCAATGACACTACAGCCTAAGAAACCGGGCCTTGGCCTTCTTCAGCAAGCTTCTTCAATAATTTCGATTTATCCTGAGTAGATAGGCATTATCTTTATAGACTATTTTAAACATAGAGAAACAATCAACGGCGACTATTACATTGGTTTGGTTGGAGCGTTTAAAGACCGCCGAAAGTAACAAAGAAAAGTCCTTATTTGTTAATAGACCGATCAAATAAAATTACAATACATGTAAATCAAAATGTAATTCCGCACAGGTTGGAATAAATTTTTTATCAAAGTTTAGGTCAAAGCAAAAGATATTTTCAAGAAAGTATATAATTCATATGAGGGGATCATTGTTTAAATTATTAAAAATGGGTAATTTTTGCTCAAAATTTACTTTTTTAAGTGCTGCGGCAATTCATTTTAATATTAAGGTTTTTACAATTTTTTTCTGCAAAGCTGAAGAAACAATTTTTATATAAGACTTACTAAATTAAATTTGACGCTTAATTTATTTAAATAATTGTAAATCGAAATTGAAAAACAAGTTTCCAAAAAAATATTATTTGCATTATAAATAAGCACTATCAAACATTTTGTTTTGCATAAAAAGTTGCGCTATCGTATCAGTATAAATTGAAAAAAAATTGGTTGATCAATATTGAGTAGTTTATGAGATATTTAATTTGTTTATAAAAAAACTACCATTTTTTCAATTGCAAAAACGCGGTTGTTGCCGATAGAGCATACAAGTTTTTAAGGCGTCATTTTTTTTTGCTTTTATGTATATTTTCGATAAATGTATTGACAAATCAAAATTTCAATTAAATATCCTCAAAAATGGCGTTTGACAATTGGTGTAATTTGTTTAAAATTTGTTAACTTAATAGCATCGCCGGGATTAAAAATTTTTAAATTACTTTTCGATATTAGTGTTTCGGGTAGTTTTTCACACATTAACAAAAAAAATCTAGAACCATTTTTTGCCGAGATAGCTTATCCAAGTTTAAAAATTCCTAATATGTTTATTTATCAATAATAACATTTAAAAGTGCGTGAGGTGAGTACATCTATTAACCCTACTACTTAACAATGCCATTTATACACATAATAAAAATTGTAGAATATTTTGAAAAATAATGATTTTCATAGCAGCTCAAATGAAAACTTTTTGCCTGAAAATTTGCGGAGGAGTAGTTTGCGATATCTCCGTGAAAAATGGGCCAATTTCAATGTTTTTTTTTAAATTTGGGGTAGCATATAAAAATAATAACAGTATTTTGTATATTTTCTTTTGTATTCACATTACTTTTGCGAGATTTTGCCAATGATTTGTACAAAGAAAAAAGTTTTTATGTTTTTTAACAAAATTTTACTATTTTGTTAGATTTTTAAAATAAAAATTTGTTTTAATACTGTTTTGTGGTTATCTTTGGTGCCAATTTTTATTTATCACAATATTAGAGACAAAATTTTTTTTAAAAAAATATTGTTTATAACAAACTAATGAATATTTATTGCAAAAAGGGTCCTGGAGATGTTATTATTTTTATATGCTACCACAAATAAAAAAAAATACATTGAAATTGGTCCATTATTAACGGAGATATCGCAAACTACTCCTCCGCCAATTTTCAGGCAAAGAGTTTTCATTTGTGGTGCTATGAAAATCATTATTTTTCAGAATATTCTACAATTTTTAATTATGTGTATAAATGGCATTGTTAAGTAGTAGGGTTAATAGATGTACTCACGCACTTTTAAATGTTATTATTAATAAATAAACAAATTATGAATTTTTAAACTTAGATAAGCTATCTCGGCAAAAAATGGATCTAGAAATTTTTTTTCTTTTGTAAGTATGTCAAAAACTACCAGGAACACGAATATCGAAAAATAATTTCAAAATTTTTAATCCCAGCCATGTTATTAAAAAAACAAGTTTTAAACAAATTACACCAATTTTCAAACACCATTTTTAAGGAGTGTCTAATTGAAATTTTGATTTGTCAATACATCTGTCGAAAATATACATAAAAACAAAAAAATGAGACCTTAAATACTTGTACACTCTATCCGCAACAACCGCGTTTTTGCAATTGAAAAAATAGTAATTTTTTAAAAACAAATTAAATATCTCATAAACTACTTAATATTTATTAACCAATTTTTTTTCGGTTTATACTGGTACCATAGCGCAACTTTTTCTGCAAAATAAACTGTTTTATAGTGTTTATTTATAATGCAAATAATATTTTTTTGGAAATTTGTTTTTCAATTTTTATTTAAAATTATTTAAATAAATTAAGGGTCAAATTTAATTCAGTAAGTCTTATATAAAAGATTGTTTCTTCAGCTTTGCAGAAAAAAATTGTAAAATCCTTAAACAAAAACATTAAACTACCGCAGCAGTTCAAAAAGTAAATTTTGTGCAAAAATTACCCATTTTTAATTATTTAAACAATGATCTCCTCATATGAATCATATACTTTCTTGAAAATATCTTTTATTTGGACCTAAACTTTGATAAAAAAATTATTCCGACCTGTACAGAATTATATTTTATTGGACTATAAAGAAAAAAATGTGTTTCACTAAGATAATACACTATATCACAATTTAAAAAATTATGTCAAAAGTCGATGAAAACGATAGCAAAATACATTAATTAGATTTAAAAAATTCTGATTTAAATCTTCTGATTTAAGACTTTCAGATTTAAAAAATGCCCCGTTTCAAGAGATATCGCTCCGATGAGGAAGTAATCGCTGAAACTGAAGCCTATTTTGAAGACAAAGATAAATCATTTTACAAAGGCGGCATCGAAAAATAATAAAAGCGTTTGAATGTTTTATCGCCGCGCCGTTAAAGAAGATTGTTTTGATAAATTATGAATAATTTTTGCAAAAAATGTTATTAATAATTCGTAATTACTAAATAAGCCTGCAAAATTTGTTAAAGAATGACCTCAATTATAAAAAAGTATTTTTCAAATTATTCATTTAGAAAATCCAAAAAATTAGATTAATATGTACTTACGTCCGTTTTCTAAATTGATCATCTTCGGAACCACCATTGAAACAATTTGAACGTTAAAATATAACTGTCTAGAAAACTGTTTTGACGTTATATAATTTTCGTATCGATTATTCATTCAATGATATGATTGTACATTCAACAATAAACAAAACGATACTAGAACAAGTATTGTTGCACCAACCGTGACTAATTTATTTTTTCAAATGCAAAATGCCAAATTGGAATGAATTAGGGATAAGAAAACCCTTGACGAATATTGACGAAAAATAGACATGCGATTTATAGTATTTTTTCAATATTTTTTATTATTGCTTTGAAACAATTTTTTGTGGCATCTTAATAGACCAGGGAAATAAGGATTTTCTCAGGACACTTAATTAGCCAGGTATCTGACAACTTTTTTAGTAACATATTGTGAACCTGTAGGAAGAAAACCTACCTATTTCCTGCCTAGCGTTCCTAGCCGTTTTTTAACTATTAACAATTTGCAAAAAAGCGATTTTTTCGATTTTTTGCACTCCTAAACGCTAAATAAAAGACATAAAATTACAAAATTTGATTTTTTTAGAACATTGAAAAAGCTTTCAGTTTGTTGTTTCGCAAACTGCAAAATAAGTGAAAATCGTTATTTTTTAATAACTTTTATTAAAATTTGAGACCCATCCATTAAATAGTTTAAAAGTTAATATATTTGTTTATCCTAGAGGCCTATTTTTCCAATAAAATAAGACAGAAAATAATAATGATAGTGATAGGGCAATTCTGGGGATGCCAAGTGAAAGTAAAATACTACTTATACTATCAAGATGTATAAAAAGTTACTTATTATAGTCAAAAATCCTAATGCCAAATTTAAAGTTTTGTAGTTTATAAACATTTAGAATACCGATAAACATAAACATTTAAAATAACTTTAAAAATATTGCCCAGAGAAAAAATATTTTTACGTAGACGGAAAGCTGGCATTTTAACACGAATTTTCGAACAAAAAAATTCGCCTAGGTTAATTTGACCATGTTTTTTTAATTCACAGCTAATTTGTTGATAATAATTAAGGAACTTAATTAATGCCATTTTAAAGTGTTATTTTTTGTTAAAAAATTTGCCCAGACATTGTACCTTCACAAGACAATGGTGACTAACTAGGGGGAACCTACAAATCCACCGAGTTCCAGTACCGAACAAGCAAATTTTAAATCAATGGATTTACTCAATGGAATTTACTCAATAGATTTTGATCTTTCTTTTTTACTTTGAATGTTATTTCTACGTACCTTAGAAATATGCAATTTGTTTATTTTATTAATTAATAAACAGTCTAATTTGTTAAAGCAATTTTTGAAAAAAAATATTTTCTTCCAAAAATCTATTTTTTTAGGGTTAGTATCATTAATAATCATAGAAAAGGTTAAGGTACACTTTAATAAATAAATTATCTTTAATAAATAATTATTATTTATTAAAAAAAATTATTTATTAAAGTGTACTTTAACTTTTTCTATAATTAATGATAGTATGCATGAATAAAACAATATATTTTTTGGGAAAAAATTATTTTTTCAAAAATTGTTTAAACAAATTACACTGTTTATTAATGTCTAGACAAATGGCATATTTGTAATATACACAAAAAGTACATATAAATTATAAAAAGAAAGATCAAACTCCATTGAGTAGATCCCAAGATATAGAAAATGATAGTAGTTTTAAGTTGCATTTTTAGTTTTTGAACTCGTGGATTTGTAAGCTCCCAGCACTCCCTTCGCTTACCACGACTAGTTACCATTTGAATGGCCGCATATGAAATGCCTCCCGAAAAAGGGTCTCTTACCTGTCGCTAAAATGTTCACATTTGAATTGCCTCCCAAGCTTTAAATAAATTACATGCTTCTAATCTTTATGTGAAGGTGAAACGTTGCCACATCTTCGTCCCTTTGTAAATTTTTTTCAAAATTGGTATTTTGTTATTTAATTTTCAACCTTTATGTATTAAATATTATTCACACTAGGCGGTATTTATAAATTTCAACTAACTACTTATACATAAAATACAATTAGTTTTATAACAATTATAATATATTTTATAATAACCATTATTTTTTGTTATTATAGTTATTAAGGTACCAAGGGTATTATAAGGATAATAACGCTTGAGGTCAATGGTATATATAGACCGAGGGCCTTCGGCCCGAGATATATGCGTTGACCGAAAGCGTTATTATTATAATACCCGTGGTGCCTTCAACGTTTAATGGCCCACTAAATTCTTCTTTATATGCAAATACTTTGAATGGATTTTGAATTAATTAGTTTTTAAATAAGTACATTTACCAGAAATAGTCGTAACGTAATTGTGGTAACCATAGTTTTACTTAGAGCTTTATTTGTCAACTTGACAGTATTTAACTCGTTATTTAAATTTAATAGGCCCTAGGGCGTTATTTTTCAATAACACGCCCTTGGGCGTTATATCGTACTTAATAGACTTCGCAATAATGTCATTATTTGTCAAATAATAAACCAGTCGGACATTAATAATTTAATGTCCGACTGGTATATTATTTGACAAATAATGACATGATTTCGAAGTCAGCTAAGTATGATATAATGCCCTATGGCGTTATTTTTAAAAACAACGCCCTAACGCCCTAGGGCATTAAATTTAAATGACTAGTTAAATACTGTCAAGTTGACAAATAACAATCTAAGTAAAACTATGGTTACCACAATTACGTTACGACTATTGCTGGTAAATGTACTTATTTGAAAACTAATTAATTCAAAATTCACTCAAATTTTTTGCATATAAAAAATAATTTAGTAGGACATTAAACGTTGAAAGCACCGCGGGTATTATAGATAATAGCGCTTTCGGTCAACGTATATCCCTCGGGCCAAAGGCCCTCGGTATATACACCATTGACCTCAAGCGTTATTATCCTTATAATACCCTTGGTACCTTAATAACTACACACACCGGCAAAATTAGCTGAACACCTTAAAAATGGGACATGTTTGATTTCTCGAATTTTCTAAACCAGTGGTCCGATTTGAATGATTCTTTTAGTATGTTATAGCCTTATTATTTAAGAATATCGTTGTGATAATAGTGTTGCTAGACAGGTAAATATAATTTTATACCGGGTGTACCAATCATACTGTGTTTTTTTCTTAAAGTTTGGAACCCCCTGTGGAATATTCTAACATATGTAAAATATTAAAATTAAAACTCGATTGTAGAGTTAGGCTTTCTTAACATTTTCCTTTTCGATTTATTTAATTATGTGAGATAATAAAAAAGTTATGTGCGTTAACAACTATCCATGTTTTTCATAAATAAATCCTCATAGTAGGGGAGAAAAGTATGCTAAATTTGCAGTTACTCGAGCGTCATAGTCACCTATTGGATTATGAAGAGTATGTGCTAAAACCAGAAAAAGGTTAATATAAGTTAAGTTTTCCATATAGTGGGGGACTTTTCATTTTTTAATTTAATTTTCCATTTGTTTTCAATCGGTTTTTTTTTCGATTATAGCGCGATGTATCCATACAGTGGAACCTCGATAACTCGGATTAATCGGGACCGCGACCGATCCGGGTTATCGAAAATCCGAGATAGCCGGAGAATATGGTAAAAATTAATAAAATACGGTATACTTACAGATAAACTCCGTTAGAATTGAAATAACATGAAATATATTTATAAATATGCACAGTACCTACTCATTAAAATTACTAAAAAAAACACCAAACCCAAACGTAAGCAAATGGAAGCGAACAATACAAGACACACAATACTAAAGACCATTGTTTATAAAAGAATTTTTTAAATAGTCTTTCCTAAACAATGCTGACAGTTTGAAATAAAAAGGAATAGATACTGCAGACAGGTGGCTGTTGTTTCTGCGGCGTGTGCTATGAGTCATTTTTAATATCGTACAGTTTAAATTACACACATACACATTATCTCTCAAATATTATATTACATACATTTTTATTGTTGAAAGGTTTGTCTGATAATTAACTATTTTGATTGGAAATAAGCCACAATTAAATTGAAAAATACAAAATATTGAAAATCAAAATGTTTATCTGATGAAAATCGGTCCGGGTTAGCCGGACTTCCGGGTTATCGGGGGCCGACTTATCGGGGTTCCACTGTAATTCGAAAAAATGTGTCAAATAAAAGTTGCTTATTTTTACGTAAAGAATCCAAATCTGCAATTAAAATTGGGCTCCTATTTAAGATTTTAAATTAAATCCCCCACCCCCACCTGCGTGGGGACTCGTGTTTGGTGCCATTCGATAGATTTTTCAAAAATACTGAATACGTGTATTTTGCAGTTTTTCGATCTGATGTTCATTTTTCGTCGATGTTGTATATAAAATTTGTAAAAAAACATGCAAAAATAAATACTGAATATTACATACTTGCTTCAAATGCATGTGCGCTCAGCGTTTGACATTAAAACCCCCTCGAAGCTAGTTCAGATAAAATCCAAGGGAGGTCGTCATTGTGACATCGCTTACATCGCTTAGTAATTTATTTATTTAATAGATCTATTGAATTACTTTAGGTTTGTTTATTAAACTAAGCAGATAATGATGGTAGGGGAGCCCAAGCGGGAATTTTTTCAGTTACTCGAGCGCGTCAGATTATCACATGGGGAGAAACCTTGTTCCCTGTAAATGTACCTATACCATATATTGGTTGTTAACACCGGGGAATTCATTAAGGGGGACCGAAAAAAAATCTATTCCTAGAAAAACTCGAAATCGTCAGATTAAGATAAGGTAAGCTAAGTACATGCAAAATAGTGTATATTTAAAATCTGACGATTTGACCGGGCGTAAGAAAATGGGTGGGTCACAAAGTTTCACTAAAAAAAAGCGAATATTTCGCGAAATAAACGTCAGATTGAAAAACTAAAAAATACGTGTTCAATATTTTTCAAAAATCTATCGAATAATACTAAACACGTCACCCCACGGAGAGGGGTGCGGGGCAAATTAAAAATTTTAAATACGATATTCCGCGAAATGAACATCAGATCGTAAAACTACAAAATACACGTATTCAATATTTTTCAAAAATCTATCGAATGGCACCAAACACGACCCTTCACGGAGGTGGGGTGAGGGTTACTTTAAAATCTTAAATAGGAGCCCCCAATTTTTATTGCAGATTTGGATTCTTGACGTAAAAATAAACAACTTTTATTCGCACAATTTTTTCCAATTATGGATAGATGGCGCTATAATCGGAAAAAACGATTGGTGGAAATGAAAAACTAAATTAAAAGAGTCCCACACTTTATGGAAAACTTATCTTAACTTTTTTTGGTTTTAGCACCCACTCTTCACAATCCAATAGGTCCACAATAATCCAATACTTTCCTCCCCTACTGTGAGGATTTATTGATGAGAAACATGGCTAGTTGTTAAAGCCCATAATTTTTTTATTTTTCAACATAAGCAAACGAATCAAAAAATAGAATGTTAAGAAAGCCTAAGTCTATAATGGAGTTTTAATTTCAATCTTTTATATATGCTAGAATATTCCACAGGGTGTTCCGAACTTTAAGAAAAAAACACGGTATGATTGTTACAACCTGTATAAAATTACATTTACCTGTCGAGCAACAATATTATTACACCGATATTCTTAAATAATAAGGCTTTAACACACTAAAAGAATCACTCAAATCGGACTACTGGTTTAGAAAATTGGAGACATCAAACATGTCCCATTTTTAAGGTGTTCGGCTAATTTTGCCGGTGTGTGCATAACAGAAAATACAAAAACATAATAAGTACATATTTTATAGATTTATTAAAAATAACATCACAAAAAACTTATTTGCAAAATATTACAAAAAGTGTATAGAAATATAAAATTACAAAATATTTTTCCTATATTTATATGATACTACTTTGACAAATTCTAATGTATTTATTTTACATTCTCTTAATCCAAAAATTTTTTCATTTAGAAAATTTATTTTTGCTTTACTTTCGGCAACATTTTTTTTTGGTGTCGAAACAGAATTCATTTTAATATAGGTATTTATTTGAAATTGTAAAATTATATCAATCAAATTATTAATGTTGGGATGAGGGCAGTAGAAAGAAGAATTATACTTGGAATGAACACTTTCGCATGGGTTTGTGGTTCTTTGTAAGGATGAAGAGTGCTCAGCCCAAAGATGTGGAGGAAATGTTGAATTTTCAGATATGTAATTATCAACAAGATTAGCACAAAATTGGGTGACTCTTTCATCGACTGGTTTAATTTCTGCCTAATTTATAGCAAAAAAATCGCTGAGAACTTCAGGATATAAGAATGAAAGACTAAAAATATAAATAAGAAAATGCGTAATTTCGGTTGAGTTAACACCTTTTTTCTGGTATTCTGGAGCTAATCCCAGTGCTTGAACCTTTCTATACCATGCTTGTCCCAAATGAAAACGACATCCATGAAGATCTGCTTCAGGAAATGCCATACGAGTACCATTATGAATGGAAATTTCAAAGTCTGAAGTTGTTACTTTAGAGGATAGAGGACAATTAATTGTAAAACATTCTTCTATGATATATTTAAACTTTTTTTTTTTTAAATTTAAATTTTTATCTTGAAGTAAACAAAAGACAAGAGGAATATAATGTCCATTTTTCAAGCCATGTATACTAAACAATTGAGTGAAAGAACGAGGCAGTATTCAAAAGTTCCGTCAACATACCAATTGGAAACAGTCGAAAGAAAACGAAGATTTGAAAAGCATGTTAATATAACAATATATCTTTGTCATTTTTAATTATAAAATTTTCATTTCTATTTGTAATAATAGAAGATAAATCAAGAGCTTGATGAAATTCAGATATATTTTTGGGAAGTTTAATTAAAGAATTAGTGGTTCTAGCATAATATAAATTTTGTCTCACCTTATTGATATCATTGATAGTAAATGTCTCTATATTTGTCTTCTTCAGTTCTTTACAGATGAGCTTCATTGGTTTTTCGCTGAGATCTTTCACGGCTGCTCTTTTTGTTGGATTGCTTACGGCTTTTCTATTGTAAACTTCGGCAGACAACTTCTCGTGGTTATGATCTAATATTGATTCAAGATTATCGTATTTTCACATCCCTGTGTTTTCACAAATGCTTTGCAGGTTTTTTAGTACATTAGTACATATTTAGTACAATATAAACAAACAAAAATATTAAGGTAAAAGTACCTATTCATGGAATCGTTAAGAAGAGATAAGAATCGAAATTGGAATTACCCAGAAAACCTGGCTATTAGATTGTCGGAACAAGTTTAGTTTCTAAAAAGAAATATGTCATACTGTGAAATATTTATGTTACCATATTTTATGTACATTTTAGTACCTATTTAAATTATGATTTGGCAACATTGTCTCATTATACAGAGATTAAGTAGACAAAATATCAGCCTAAATGTTTAACAAACTGGAGGCATTTCGATTGTACCTGGGAGGCATTTCATGTATGAAAATATTTAGCTGAAAAAGTGGGAGGCATTTCGATAACGCCGATTTGAATTACATTTTTGAGAATTCGTGTAAAATACCAGCTTTTCGAATATGTAAAACGATTTTTTCTACGGACAACATTTTTAAAGTTATTCTAAATGTTTATAAACTACAAAATTTCAAAAATTTGGCATTAGGATTTTTGACTATAATAAATATTTTTTATCTTTTTTTAATACATTTTGATAGTATCACTCTTCTACTTTCATTTGGCATTCGAAGTATTTCCCTATTTTCATTATTTCCTGTCTTATGTTATTGCAAAACAATAGTCTCTGGGAAAAACAAATAGAATAACTTTTAAACTAATTAATGGATGGGTCTCAAATTTTGAGGGTTTGTTAAGTACCCCAATACCCAACTTTGGGTGAATTAGAGATTGTAAATAAATGGGATGTTAAAAAAAATTACCGCCAAAATATTGCTTTTGGTACATTAAATATAAAAAAAACATTAAACATACCTGTAAGTTCAATCATTTTAGCTGTTTCTCAACGACACAACACTAGAAATCAGTCTTTTCAATTGTAACACTTTGAAACAGTCGAATTTTATAGTCTTCTTTTATTATAAAATGGTAACAATAGCTAGTACGTAGATAGTCTAATCCCAAATATTTCCCGAATAAATTATATCAGTCAATAAAAATCTATGGGTAGTGTGCAAAATAATAGAGCCGAATGCAAAACTATAGTCACGTAGGCTGTTTATTTTCCAATGGTGCAGTTTCTGGATGTTTTGCATTGTACCGTTCAAAAGAAAATTATAGTTTAATTAATACACCCAAGTGTTTAGGGACCACAGGATGTTGGTAAATGATATTAGGAACTGTTGAATATATTTATCAACACTTAAATCCGTTTAAGATTACTTAAAAGTAAATATTTTAATTATAGGTAAGTTGATTCTTGATTAGATTACTATCATAATGAGAGCAGTTAATAAAAATAACCGAGGTGAAATTCTTTATATTTAAAACAAAATGTTAAAATACCTTCTTCTTCTACTCTCAAAAGTTTATATTATATTGTCTGGGCATGAATAACTACTAGTACACAGATGGTGTTATAGATTCTTAATAAGAAACAAAAAAATCAGTAATTCACGTGTATAATTATAACTGACAGAGGAAAAAGAACAGCAAGTAAAACACAACTTCTTTGAGAAATAACAAGAACTGACAAATATCTTACCCACAAGGGACATGCATACTATCTTGGGAGATTTCAACGCAAATATTGAGAGGGAAGCAGCATACAGACCAACAATAGGTAACCATAGTGTCTATGATGTCAGTAACGATAATGAAACAAGAGACGATAGAGTTTTCAGCATCCCACAACCTTTGCAGAAATTTCAAAAATCTATACGAAATAAAGTCAGAGGATTACAACAACATAGACTCTGATTTGAAAAATATAAAATTAACTTTGACCAGTGTATCAGATTGCCTGAAATCCATAAAAAAACATGGGTAAAAGGGACATGCTACAAAATCCCTCGCACAACAACAGTGAAAGGTATAAACACACAAGAATAGAGACAAGAAAACTAATGAAAGGGACAAAGATGGAGTACCAGAAACAAATAATCAGAGATATAGAAGAAAATCGGAAGAACAACCAAGTAAGATAGCTCTTTAAAGGAGTTTCAGATATCACGCAGGAAGACGAAACTTGCTTCAAAAGGACAGCGAACAGCTTATTACTGATGACAAGGAAATCCTAAAAATCTGGAAGGACTACTTCTATACAGAGTGATTGGTTAGTAGGGAAAAGCTCAATAGCTCCGCTATAGTAATAGATAGCAATAAAAGTTAATAATAAAAATTTTAGCCACCTTTGAGCTTCACATTACAAAATTAGTTAGAATGTTACAGGTTGTTCGATAACACAGTGGCAGACCTAACTTATGTTTTTTTAAATAGAACACCCTATATTTTATTTTATATTCGAAATATTGTTTAGCAATCTGTTTTAGTCCACTTTTTTTCCTCTGTTTAATAAAAATGTTTTGTAATTCTCCATTACGTAGCCTTAGTACAGATATTAAAACATCTTAATACTTACTGAGTTCAGTTGTGTCTGCATTTTCTCTGGTGTTTATTGTCGATTCACCTTCCATCTCTAACACTTCCCCCTCAAGCACTGTACAGCATCCTGCACTAGGTTTACCATGCACACAGTACACAACACCTCTGAGGCTGGATACGCTATTTTCTCGAGTTCTTTTCCCCATCGAACCATAGTTACTGTTATCGATTTTACTGAAAAGTATAGCACTACTGTAAATATTTTGTAACATGTTTCATATAGTTAATAAATGCGTTCTATCGCCAATAATATCAAAAATAAAATCAAAACCACACCAAAAAAAATTGGTACGCGATAACCAAGCAATAAACACAGCTGGGCTTTAAGAAGGAAAGACTCTTTTAGTTCATGTTATGCGGCCGCTTGCGTGATTCTTTGCTGATTCCTTTTCAAAAATATCTACATTAAACAAATCAGAATGGTGCCGAACAAAATTTTTGAGCAGAAATTGTTTAAACAATTTTTTTAAACAAATTTAAAAGATCACCTTTTTTGCTTCGATAAATATTTTCTTAACCCTTTTCTTGGCAAACCAAAATAAAAATGTGAAAAATGTGTTTTCTTTCTATTAATGCCCTTCTAGATTCATTTAAAAATTCATGAAATTGAAATTTTACCTTTAATTTATTGCTAAGTAGCGAATTTGAATTTATTACAAATTTGTTACATTTCTAAATATGCGACGATTTTTTATAATTCAAGAAACAAAAAACAACTAAAATGTACACTTTCTATTTATAGGATAATTGCACAATATAAAACAATCACCAAAATAAAAAAACACACTATTTCTTACAAAAAATTAAAAGTTACTAAAAGCATTCGAGGACCTTCTCAAAAATTTATCAAATATATCCAACAGATGACAGATGGCATCAATTAGAAATGATCAGAAATCGGTAATAATAAAAATAAAAGCCAACTATTGCCATTTAGGGATAGTTTCATATTATTAGTACAAAATATGACTAACAAAATATACCTCAAGTTACCTAGAATTCACCTAGGACCTAATATTAAAATGTTACAAATTTGTTACATTGGCAAAAAGAGGGTTAATAAGTGAGACAGAGACGCACCATATTAACAATTAAAAAACAACGGTCTAAATTGAACTGCGCCCTGATTTCTGTTAGACCAGGGCGCATCAGTAAAAATATTAGTGGGTACATTTGGACGTTGAGAGGTTAAACCTAAAACCGGTTTTTTTACTTAGCAATAACCGGTTTTACCGTTTGTTTTTTGTCCCGGTTATAACCGGTTTTTTCTTTTTAAAGTAAAAACCGGTTATTAGGTTTTTACGGGGATTAGGATTAGGTTAGGTATTATTTTGGATCCCAATCATAATTATTATTCTCAAGTAATTATTTAATTATTCCAAACAAAACCATAATTCAAATTTTATTTTATTTTATAAAATACAGAAGCAAACTGAAAGTGAAATCTCACATCAGCCAGAAACAATTATTAAGTTTTATTATAATATTTCCTTGAAAAGGTATTTGTAATCATAATATTTACATAAGAAGTGATCTGGATGAATTAGACGCAAATATCATCTATTTTTCACACTTAACTCTTGACATTGAAGGTGGGTGAATGACTTTTTCTGATTACTAAAAATAATGCTCTGACTATGAATATCGAATTACTGATTACGAATACGAATCTCCAAGAATTTCGCTACGTTTTCAAAACGATACACTCATACAGGAAGTATTAAATGAGTTAAAATGTATCTATTCTACAAATATACAAACGTATTAAAAGTAATACATGTTCTTTCGATAGTACTAATTTTGATCATATTGATATCGAGTCGAATAGAGTATCGCAAACTAAAGTGTATTGTAAATGTAACTTTGTAACCTATTGGATTAAAAAAATCGAAAACCGGTTTTTCCAAAAACCGGTTTTTTTGGCCGGTTATAACCGCCAGGTTAAACCGTAAGCAAAAAACCGGTATAACCGAAAACCGGTGTTTTGTCAAAAGCCGCCATCCCTATTGAGTAGTGACTCAAATTTTTTTACAGAAATTGCTTGAAAATAACTCAAATAATATTTGAGTAATCCTCTCACTCAAAAGGTCCGGACGGAACATTAATAATCAAAATGTCAAAAAATGAAGGAAAAATTTAATTTTTTTCTTCGTTTTTTGATTATAACTCTAAAAGTATTCATTTTAGAGAAAGGTTGTATTGACATAAAAGTTGCGTTATTAAATTTCCTACAACATAGCATTAGTTAAAAATTTAAAAAATTGTCACACTTGTTGCAAAATAGCAATAATTGCGAAAAAATCATAAAAAACAAGTATTCGCATTTTACGTTTTTCAACCATTTACGCTACACTTAGGACCTTTATATTTTACCCTGAAAAACTATATGATACAATAACACAATACTGTAAATTTAATTAAGTTCGGTTTAACAGATTTTGCAAAATAAATTTTGCAATCCGGCTTTCGCAAAAAAATTCATTTTTTCAAAATATTGCAGGGCTGAAAATGAAGCAGTTAGCAAGTTAAATTTGTTTTAGATATAGACGAATACTGTAGCTTTCATTTTAAATTTGCAAAATTAAAACCGGTTAACTACCACGGCGTCAGGAATTTTTTTAAATAAAAAATAATTTTTGGCAGCGGTGTTTGAATCACACAACTTGATTTCCACCAAAATTTCTTCCAATCTATATCTAATATATTATTTTCTTACTTTATAGATTGTTGTATTTTGATATTTTAATTCCACAAAATCAAACTAATTTGATTATTGCTTGTGAAATATTGTTTAAACGATTGAATATATTTAAAAATAATAAACTTTTATTCTCTAAGTTAAAATAAATGAACAAAGAAAGTATTTGATAAAAAAGTGTTATTTCAAAGGACAGAGTATGTGTTTTTATTTTGCAATAAACAAATTTATTTATTTATATCGAAATGTACTAAAACTTAAAATTTATCAATCATTATCAAAGGTCAGTATTCTTCTATATGTACAAAAAATTCAACTTGCTCTCTGTTTTATTTTCAGTCCTGCAACATTTTGAAAAAATGAAATGTTTGCGAAAGCTGGATTGCAAAATTTATTTTGCTAAATCTGTTAAACCGATCTTAGCATAAGTGGATGAAAAACGTAAAATGCGAATACTTGTTTTTTTTATGTTTTTTTTTCGCAATTATTGCTATTTTGCAACAAGGGTGACAATTTTTAAAATGTTTAACTAATCCTATATGGTAGAAAATTTAATTACGCAACTTTAATGTCGGTACAAATTTTCTCGGAAATAATTACTTTTAAAGTTATAATCAAAAAACGAAGAAAAAAATCGAATTTTTCATTAATTTTTTGACATTTTTATTATTTAAACAATGTTTCGGACCTTTTTGAGTGGGAGGATAACTCAATTATTATTATATGAGTTATTTTCAAGCAATTTCTGCAAAAAAATATGAGTCACCTCTCAACATCCAAATGTACTAATATTTTTACAGATGCGCCCTGATCTATATTAACAAGCTGAATTACAGAAGCGCTTAGAATAGGTGTAACATGTTTTCCTAATGTCAGCTTTTAATTATTGTCACATTTCCTAATAATGTCACATGTGTGATCTAAAGGATTAAAAACACAATATATGAGATATGAGAGTCAATAAAATTGTTTCTGATTTGACCGTGTGAAGACACTAGAAGAATTATTTGAAAAATCCAAAATATTTAAGTACATCTAGAGAGCAAGAAAAGTTACTAGACCGGTGGATAGGCTCGGTTGTTATTATTTATAACAAATTGTATTTACCTGTTTACCTTTGTTTAATCCCCTATCTTAGGTCAGATAAAAGTGATATAAATAACATAACATTTGTACCGAGAAAAAGTAATTAACAGTGTACCTACATATCCTAATCTTATGTGGTATCTTATCTAACGTAATAAGTATTTTTTAAATATGTCGATAAAAAAATTCAAAATATTATAATCTACCAGTATTAATATAACTAACAATAATTATTAAAGCAGGTAACTTGAAAGTGTGCAACCCAATAAAAGCCTTTCGAACCATCTTGACCTATGCTCTCTCATTTTAGCACCACTATTGGTGCCATCCTTTATCTTCCTGTAATATATTCATTCTTAATTTTATCCTTTTTTGTAACTTCACTCATCCATTTCAGAATTCTAATTTCCGCCACATGCATCTGTTTTTATTCTTTCTTTTAAAATGTCCAACATTCAGTTCCGTACATCATGGCTGGCCTTATGACAGTTTTATAAAATTTTCCTTTTCGTTTCATTGAGAAACCTTTCTGCCAATGAACATACCACTCGCTTCATTCCACTTCATGCATCCCGCATACCATCTATTGCATACTTCTCCAACTATTCATTTCTGTAATACCAATACTAAATACTTAAAACAGGTACCGAAGTAGTTAGTAGCGAAGTAACGAAGCACTAGAACAAGACATCTGAGGAGACCTCTACAAAAAATAGTCATAAAATAATAAAGACGGAAATTTCTTGTAGTTTGGAGGAAAATAGAAGATTGGAGGTGGCAGTAAACATGTCTCCTTCTCAGGACAAAGTGCAACTAAAACAAACCACGTTAGAAGAGACACCAAAGGTATGAACAGAACAAGTGGGTCGCGGTGGATGTTACTAGTTAAGTCGCGGTCGATGTCGACAGCACATAGCAAGGAGGTTACCTGCACTTCTCAGTCGAGCTAGGACCACTGACAAAAAAAGTTTTCTTCTTCTTCCACCTATATTCGTCCACTGCTGGACATAGGTCTCTTCCATTTGCTGCCATCGATTTCTACTCTGGGCAATTCTCATCCACTGCTTGCCCGAGACTTGTTTGATATCATTTGTCCACCTCTTCTGCGGTCTGCCTACTCCTCGCCTGTTTTTTTAGATTATCTCGGTCAACATGCCCGACCCATAGCTACTTGAGCCTTGCTATACTTTCTGTGACATCAGGAATCTTTGTCCTTTCACGAATATCGATATGTATTTCGAATCCTGTCTCTCAAACTAATAGCTAGCATGGCCCTCTCAATCGCTCTTTGGGTTGTACTGAGCTGCCTAAGGTTTTCTTTGTAAAGGCCATGGTCTCCAGTCAAGTGAAGTAGTTTGATAAAATTTGAATGACAAATAGATTATTCTGTTTAATTTTCAATTTCTCTAGTTTTCTAGATCCAACAGCTATTGGCCAATAACAGTTTGAGGCGCTACTCTTTTGATGTATCCAGTTTTTGTCGTGACGGTGTTTACATCTTTTGAGATTGTTTTACATTTGTGATGTTTCCTGAAGCTCCATTTGCAGAAGGACGTGAAGCACGACTTCTTCATCACTTCTTTCTTCTTCCCCATTTTCTGATACGCTAAGACCGGTACTCTCATCTTGGTTGGATGCCACCACCAACGACAGTTGTAGACCGCGCAGTAGACATCCATGTAAAACAAACTCATTTGATTTTCAAAAGTATCGATGTAAACCTCCTGGATGGTATCACGCTAAACCTCCACCGCGACTTACCTGCTCTGTTCTCTTCCATTCAGTACAATATGTTTGTTTTACATGGATGTCGACGTCAATCGCCTCCACTTGTTCTGTTCGTACCCCAAGAGATTTCACACCACCGGTTTTAATAAAAATACTAATCAAACATAAACCAGAAGTGTTATATTTCCTATCTATAACAATTGACTAAGCAGATAAAAATCTTCAGATGAATTACAATTTGCCAACCTAGCACTATTATCAAAGCCCGGAAGGGCAATGGGGGAGATAAATTCATCTAGATCAATTTGTTTGCTGGATACCTTAGGAAACACTCGAAATGCTTATAAAAAAATAGATTGATTGCAAAAGATTTTGGATAAAGGTAAACAAATATCAGCAGTCGAGTCAATAAAATGGAAAGCAGAACAAGTTAAGAAAAGCGAAAGAAAGTGGGTAGTTGCATTAGTTGTAGCAATGCTAGATATGAAAAATGCGTTTAATACAGCAACTTGGGCAATGATAATCGAAAGAATGAAGACATAAATATACCTACATACCTAACAAGCAATATGTGTGACTATCTATCAAACCGAAAAAGAAAAGTAACCAGTAAAAAATGGTTGGACACAACGTCGGGAAAAGGTGAAAACAGTCGTTTTTGTAGATAATCTAGCCATCATAATAAAAGATAATATAAATTGGGAGATTGGGAGAGTAAAGAAGGGAAACAAGGTTCTAAACGAAGTATCCATATGACTTAAAAAAATAAATTGGTATTAGCGGTGGAGAAGACAGAAGTGATCCTACTAAAAAGAAAGAGGAACTTCAAGTCTAGAAAGTGTTCAACTTCATGAAGTTCAACCTAGATGGGCTTGAAATTATACCGAAAAAAGAGGCGAAGTATCTGGGGGTTCAACTCGACGGCCGATTTAATTTTATAAAACATACAGACAGGGTTGTGAGATCTGAGAAGACCGCCGCTTTAGCAAAGATAATGCCAAATATAGCAGAGCTTAATTCATACAGAAGTCTTTATGGAATATCACAAGTCTTTATGGTAAAGAATTCGAATTGACAGAGGAAATGAAAACATACGGCATTGACATACTAGGCCTGAGCGAAACGAAGAAGAAGGGAAGAGGAAATATGAGATGTGGCGATGGTTATAAGCTCTTCTACTCAGGTGTACAAGAAATGGAAAGAGCAAAAGAGGGAGTCGGTTTTATAATCAAGGATGATCTGAGTGTGAGAGTTGTAAAGTACCAAGCAATAAACTCTAGAATAATTACTGTAAGTATAAAACTAGACGAGTTAGTTAGCATAATAAGAGCTTAATTCATACAGAAGGAGCAAATAGTACACTATATAATAGGCTGGGCCGAAAAAGGGCAAAAAAAAAATTTTTTAGGAAATTTTAAATGGGCTAGTAAAAAAAAGTTGTGTATGGTAGTCCTAATACTGTGTACCAAACATAGGCCAAATTAAAATATTTTTGACCGGGCCCCCGGGAACCTAAAAAAAATTATTTTTTTTTGCTTTATTTTTGGGGCGGGCTAGTGTCCATAATATTAATATCGATGCTACTATCTCATTAAGAAATTTTCATTATGATTTAAAAAAATTTAGCCAGCCCCCAGGACTAAAAATATAAAAGAGGGGTAAACAATTCATATTTATTTACTATTTTTGCGCTGTGAACTGTGCTGCTCTTTGCTTGAATCAATATTCGGCACGAACGGTTGTTACATTGAACTATTATGGACATATTTAACATTATTTTGTATATTATTATTTATTTAACCCAGAACTCATCACGATGAGGTAGCCGCATGGCGAGTTCCACCCTCCCACTATGAGATGTATGTTATCTTCTGCATCGAAATTGATTTAGGGATTTGGGATACTATGAAAACGCAATTTTTATACCAGCCTTCCTATATTTTAAAATTTTTTTTACAGCAACCTCTCTAATACGTTAACGTGAATCTGTTAACATACAAATTTAAATGACTTTCGAGTGTGCAAATTAAGCATTGTCTTGAATAACTTTATTGATAATTGATGAGACATTACTCGGAAAATCTCTCGAGGCCTGTATTAATTTCCATAGATGCCTGGCACCATATTTTAATCTTGGCTAAGTTTTATCTCAAACCTCATACGAGAATATACTTGTCTTGTAATACAAACTCAGCTAAAATCTTAAAGCTTTCACAAAGGATCAGTTGTAGCTACATAAACTCTAATGCGGTTTGCTGTCATGAACCAAAGTGTTTGTGCCATCCTGGACTTCTCTCTGCCAAACTTTGAGAACATATTCCATCTCAAATTATTATTATTATAATAATTGGAGAAAACTATATAATTATATAGTTCGAATAAATACTGTTGATCTGGACTTAGATCATTTTCGTTTACAAGAGGCAGGATAGCTTCTATGGGTTTAAATTTAATAAGAGGCATTTTTTAGCAATTGTGAAGAGGGGATCCAATCAGCTCAGAATATGAATAGGGACCTTTTGTGTGCGCATCTAGTTTTTGCAGAAAATATCACAAGGCAAGTTCAGTAGCGTGCAACGGGCATACATTCCGCTGTAATGGTTTATGCACTCGCCTTTCTATAATTCCAATGATTCCACCTTCCAGCCGTATTGACATGTGTACCATCACATCACATAACACTTAAACTGCTTAGATTTATATTATGGCTTTGTAAATAATAATAGATATTCCTTCGACAATATCTATGACACGAGAATGGTTAAGAGCTAAGTACCCAAAATATAAATTACCGGGTCCTTCGATTAAAGCTATATAGTCTTCAGTTTTCATAATTCGCCTCGCGTTTCCGAAGACCATGGTTTGATATTTTCTCTCATCACAGTATAGCCCTTTAATTGACTTGTTTAAATTTTTATTCTCGCGCTGGAGTTGCCGTCTGTTTTCCTTAACTCCTCTCCGAATTTTATTTTTGTCGATGACCAGCGTTGTATTATCTTTGAAAATTTAATTTAGATCTTCTAAAACGGCATTTAAAAGCTTAAGTATTTTTTCCTGTCGACTGTATTATCTTTCTTTCGCTTAACAATATAATATGACAACAGAAGCTTTTTTAATAGCCCCTAGCATTTTTTTAACAAAATAAAAATTCTTTAAGGGCCGGGGGGCCCGGTTAATTACTTTTAAACCGGCCCAAATTTGATATAGGATTATATAAATAGTAGTTCCAACTTTTGGCCACTAGCCTTGTACAAGAATTTGAAAAAAAAAATTTTGACCCAAAAAAAATTTTAAGGGCCAGGGGGCCCGGTTAATTATTTTTAAAACCGGCCCAAATTTGGTATAGGATTATATAAATACTAGTCACAACTTTTGGCAACTAGCCGTATAGAAAAAGTAGAAAAAATTTTTTTCGGCCCGGCCTACTCTATAATTCTATATGCGGTCCCAGTCTGGGAGGAAGTATTTAAAAAAAAAGGCGCAAAAGAAACCACTACTTTGGTGGTAAGCGCATATAGATAGCTGGTGTTGTACCAATCCAGTTAATGAAAGGAGAGGGTGACTAGGTGCAATAACAGAAAGGGAAAATAAAGAAGATAAGGGAGGAAACTAGAAAAAATAGTGTGAGAACTAAAGCAAATTAGTCCTGGTCCACGTCCTCGTTGGAAGGAGGAAGCTCGCTCCCAACATAGAGCCCTGGAACAACTGCCACTTTAGACAGTCCAATTTTTATTTCACACAATTTTTGACAGGCCATGGATTTTTTTAGAACCTAAAGACAAATGACGTTATTAATACATTAATGTAAGTAAAAACATACATATTTTTGGGATGCAATTAATTTCTCATAAAATATTTCAATCCCCAAAAAATAACAATATAATAAGGTAAGGAGTAAGGAAGTCCCTGAAATTGTGGAATTCAACACTTCACACCCAGCACTAAGATTGCAAAATAGGGCTTTTCATTCACAGTCATTTGTTTCGAGCTTCTGTCATATTTAGTATAATCTGTGTATATTAATATTATACACAGATTATACAACATCTGACAGAAGCTCGAAACAAATGACAATCGATGAAAAGCCCTATTAAAGTATACAAACCTCGATTGTGATGATGTTGTGTTTCTATTACTTGTTTTGTTAAAATTATAATAATATAAAGTTTAAATAAAAAAAACATAGCCATAAACTTTAATACCTTTAAACTCATAAAACCATTATCCATTATTTAATGCGATAAAATTGAGTTTGGCGATTATTTTTTCTCATCTATAAATAGTCCATTTATACTCTCGGTTTTCGCCCATAATTGTGAAGAACCGCTTGGATTAACATTAAATTTGGTATACACATAGCTAATATGTCAAATAAAAAAAGTGATATTGTGTCGAAGTTAGCTTTTGCCTTGGGGGTGACTTTCGCCCCTTCTCGGGGGTGAAAAATATACGTTCAAAATAAGTCCGCAAATGGATAACCTGACTAATTCTAAGCAACTTTTGTTCTATAGCGTTTTTTTCACTTAGTTAATACTTTTAGAGTTATTTGCAAGTGAATATTTTGCGAGTGAAAAAAATATTCTTAGTATATTTTTATAAAAAAATTAGCTTATATCACGAAGAAAATATGGTGTGTGTATGAGGTGTCTAGACCCAGTAGAAGCAGAGTTGTAGCTAATGAAAAATAGGTTGATATTCGTCACATTTCAAATCGAGTATTTCAACGTGAAATAATCAAAAGATCTTTTTGGTTAAAACTCATTACAATTTTGAACTTTATTTTTAAAAGCTTTTTTTTATTATTGAAAAGCTTTATTTTTTTAAATTTCTAGTATCAAAAGTAAGCAAGCGTAGCTTAATAAAATAAAGATGGTCCCTTTAAAAAAATCGGGAAAATCACCCCCTAATTAGCATCTCAAATGAAATTATTCGTCATGCTTCACAAGTTGCTTTACTTATGTTTTATTTAAATGATCTGTAAGTTTCATAGGTTTAAAGTACTTATTTTTGAAAAAAATTGGTTTTAGTAAAAATTTTTAATTTTTAATTTTTAACTTTGAAAACAATATTTTTTTTTTAAATATTTTAAAAATTATTGGTGATATTACCAACAATATAAATGATTAAAAAAATGTAGGTTTTGCTTTTCTGAATATTTTAGATTTTTTGTTTTTGTGTAGGACAAAAATTGGTTAAGATATGGCTGTTCAAAATTTGCATACACTTGTGATTAATGACTCGTTCAAGCCCTTTCAACTACACCCCTTTTAAAAATAAGTACTTTCAACCGAAGAAACTTACAGATCATATTATATAAAACAATACATACACGAGTAAAGCAACTTGTGAAGTGGTAACGATTAATTTCATTTGAGATGATAATATTAGGGGGTGATTTTCACGACTTTTTTACAAAAAAAAAGGAACTAACTTTATTTTGAGCGTACCTTGCTTACTGTTTATTGTAGAAAATTTTTTAAGAAATAAAAATAAAGCTTTTTTTAAACACTTAAAGTTAAAATGAGTTTTCCCCAAAAAGTGCTTCATTTTGGTTATTTCATGTTGAAATATTCGATTTGGAATTTGATGAATATGAACCTATTTTTCATTAGCTACAACTCTTCTTCTACTTGCTATAGAGCCCGCATACATACACCAATTTTTTCACTTTTTTATATTCTATATTTTTTCCAAAGAATGCTTTTTTCGACAAAATACTTACTTTCTGAGTAATTTGTGAAAAAGCGTCTAAAAACGTGTTTTTTTTGTTGAAAAATGAAAATATTTACTCGCAAATAACTCAAAAAGTATTAACTTAGTAAACAAAAACGCTATAGAACAAAAGTTGCTTAGAATTAGTCAATTTATCCAATTCTGGACTTATTTTGAACGTATATTTTCTCACCCCCAGAAGGAAAGAAAATCGCCCCCAGAGCAAAAGCATACATCGGCACAATATCACTTTTTTTGGCGTGTTAGCTATGTGTAATGTGTATGCCAAATTTCATATCAATCCAAGCGGTTCTTTAAAATTCAGAGGTTTTGCAATATTTTACCGTCAGTGAATGGACTACTACCACCTACTACTATATATTTTTTTAAATTGACTGTAATTTGCACAATAATCTCACTCTCCAAGGTTGGAAACACTGCATGAGCGCCACCTCTTAAAAAAAGGTACCTAAAACTATTACTTTTCACAATTATTTCACCATGCAAAGTTATCGTTTTATTTGAAGTGGTAACCCTCTCTTTAAAAGAACCTTCCAATTACTCCGTTTTTGTTCTACTAAAACTAAATCTTTTTATTCGAGAGCTTATCTCCACTGTTTACAACAAAATTCCCAGGAAACTCTATGCTGGACTTTCCCAAGATCAATGAATACCATATGAGCCTTTGTTTTTATTACTGTATTTTTTATCCGTTGCCTCATAATAAAAACTGCATCTGTTGTTGATTCAATTACTTTCTACCATATTTTCATGGTATGACCAAGTAGTATTATGGTACTGTAGTTTGTGCGTTTTGCATCATGTCGCAGCTCTCCATTCGTCTGGCATTTGTCTCACTTCCATAATTCTATTATAGAATAGAATAGAATAGAATAGAAATATGCTTTATTGTCACTGAAAATTTTTACAATTTTATGGACCAAGCTTACATACAGTCAAAAGAAAAACATAATATAAATAACAAATAACAACTAAAATTTACTGAAATTAGATGAATCGTCAATAATGTACAGTATAAGATATAAAAGCCAAGACAAAAACAATTTATTGCAAAATATATATAAATTGCAAATTGAACATACAACAAATAAAATAAAATAGGTACAACATAAGGAACTGACAAGTTTATGCTACTGCGCATGGAACCCAATTTTCTTAGTTATTCATTAAGAAATTCTTCTATTGAATAATATGGTCTTTTGGATAGATAGGCTTTTTGTCATTTTTCGGAACTTAGGGAAAGATGTTGCAGATTTAAGTTGTAACGGAAGATGATTGTACAGTTTCTTTGCGGAATATAATATAGATTTCTTTACTAACTCAGTGGATGGAATCGGTAAATAAATATCAAAGATTGAATTTCTGGTGGAGTAAAGATGATTGGGCCTTGATGGAAAGACATGAAGGTGTTTACGAATTAAACAAACCGTTTCTAGAATATATAAAGATGGAAGTGTTAAAATTTCGTGATCTCTGAAGTAACTTCTGCAATGTGTAGATCTTCTGAGGCCAAACAAATATCTTATTGCTCTTTTTTGCAATCTAAAAATGACATCAAATTGAGCAGCTGTACTAGAACCCCAAAAAGGAAGACCATATCGAAGATGAGACTCGAACAACGAAAAATATGTTATTTTAGAAGATGCTAAATTGAGTTCCCTTGAGACAGATCGTATTGCATAGCAAGCTGAGGCGAGTTTCTTACTTAACGAATCGATATGAAGGGACCATTTGAGGTTGCTGTCTAAAAAAATACCAAGAAATTTTACAGAATCAACGGTACTGATCTGGCTGTTATGAAGTGGCAAAGGTTGAAGAGTTCCTTTATAGGATAATGCTACTGTTTTATTTACGTTAAAAGAGAGTAAATTAGAGTCAGACCAGGTCTTTATCGTCAGTAGATCCGAAGTTATAGTTTCATGAAGAGATGCAATAGTTGAGTTGCTCCAAGTGATACTGGTATCATCAGCAAAAAGAAAAATGTTCCCATTGATTTTTAAATTAGTGATGTCATTTATAAAGATAAGGAACAGTATAGGACCCAATACTGAACCTTGTGGTACTCCACATACGATGTTTTTGAGACTAGAGTCAGTATCATTTGCTCTAACTAGTTGTTTCCGATTATTCAAGTAGGATTGGAACCAATTCAAGGAAATACCTCGAATTCCATAGAAATTTAGTTTTGTAATCAAGATGTCGTGATTTACACAATCAAAAGCTTTGGCATAGTCGCAGAAAACAGTGGCAGTATAAAGATTATTGTTTAGTGCTTGGTAAACCTCATGTAGTACAGAAAACATGGCATCAGTGGTACATTTATTTGTTAAAAAGCCGAATTGATTTTGTGATAAAATGTTGTTATCAACGATAAAGGACATAAGTCGAGTTTTAATGAGTTTCTCAATAATTTTGGAGAGTACCGGTAGTAAGGCAATAGGTCTATAGTTGCAGGCATCAGATTTTTCGACACCCTTATGAAGAGGAATAATAATGGCTGTCTTTAGGCACTCTGGAAATTTACCTTTTTCGAAGGAATCATTAATTAGTGAGAGGAGGATTTCCAACACATTTTCTGTGAGATTAGAGAAAATTTTTATAGATAGTCCATCAGTACTACAGGATGATTTGCTTTTGATACAATTGATTGTTTGGATAAGTTCAGAGTTATCGATTGGTCGTAAAAAGAATGAATTCGAACCTGTCTTGAATTAGGAAGATAGGAAATGGGATCTTGTTGCGGCAAAATTGTTGATGTTATATTTTTACTCACATTAACGAAGTAGTCGTTTAGACTCTCAGGATTTGGAAGGGAAAATGATTGAGCTGTGTGAGTTTTATTTCGAAGATCGTTTATTATAGACCAAGTTTCTTTTGCAACACTTTTAGAGCTTCCCAGACGATTTTGATAATAGGCTTTTTTGCTGACCTGACAAGTTTTAGATATGTTGTCCTGTACTTCATGATATATTCAGTGACAGCAACATTGGTAGTAAATTTCTTGATGTATAGTAGTGAACGCATATTCTTAGCTGATATGCGAATACCTTTCGTAACCCAAGGTTTCCGATATTTTGGCTTAATAGGAATTAAAGGAAATGCTTTATTGAAGATGTGGAGAAGCTTATCTAGAAAAACACTGAAATTATAGTCCACGTCTATAGAAGGAAATTGCCACTCAGAAGTTAGACAAACCTTTTTAATATATCTAACTTGTTCCAGTCTCTCCTAAAACTATCCACATTTCGTCAGTAATGTCATCTATTCAACTGCTTTACGTTGCTTAATTTTTAAAGTGCTTGTGTAATTTCACGGTTTGTTATTTTGGTCACTATTACTGTTACTGCCTCGATTAGCTCAATCGCTTTCCTTTCAAAATATTCATTTAATAAACTGCCAAAGTACTTCTTTCATCGCTTTTTGACATCTCTTGAACTAGTATTTTATTAAAACGAGGAAGACGAAAAGTCTCAGATACAAAGTTTACTAGATTTAAACAATTAAAATAATTGAAATAAAAATAATAAACAATATTTTAAATCTAAGACTTTTCGCTAAAAGAAACTGCTTTCGGGCTACTTCCTGAATATCCGACTTTTGCAATTTATAAGCACGGAGACCACGAATATAGAAGAAAGCAGAAAGGACAACGGTCACGTATCTACTTTCTTTTCGTCTATAGGAAAAGGGCCGAAAGACAGTTTTAAGTGCTCAAAAATCTGAGTAAAGATGGAAAAGGAGGAAGGGCAGGTTTTGTTTTTATTTGATTTATAGTTGGACCACCATCTCCAGATAGCTATTTCTGCCTCTCAAGCATTATAAATGGAGCTATGCAGTCACAACTCTGAACCAAACACCAACAGACTGCCTTATTTAAGGGAAATTACCGCGAATGCAATAATTCCACCTTTGAGACGCAAATCAGCGACATCTCTCGTAAAACGAGGAAGACGAAAAGTCTCAGATACAAAGTTTACTACCATTAAACAATTAAAATAATTTAAATAAACATAATAAACAATATTTTTAATCTAAGGCTTTTCGTTAAAAGAAACCAAGTTGCTGATTTGCGTCTCAAAGGTGGAATTATTGCATTCGCGGTTTCCCTTAAATAAGGCAGTCTGTTGGTGTTTGGTTCAGAGTTGTGACTGCACAGCTCCATTGATAACGCCTGAGAGGCAGAAATAGCTATCTGGAGATGGTGGTCCAACTCTGAATCAAATAAAAACAAAATTGCCTTCCCCCCCTTTTAGTATTTTATTATTTTATTCTCGGAAATATCCAATATGATTAAACTCTGTTGAATTCTTTGCTCTGTTTGGTTATTTTATACATATATCTTTGCTTCTCTCTCCCTAGTATCAAGTTTTGAAGATCTATGACCGACCTATTTTCTTGCCACTGTTTAAATACTTTTCTCATTTGTTTATTTTTTCTTGAACTTCTTTTGACCACCCCTATAGTTCGCTTTTATACATTCTAAACAGTTCATCCCAATTGGTTAGTGAATAATATTGAATATAAACTGAATTCTAATGCAAATAGTTGAAGAAACACGATTAAAAAGAATTAAATCCTCAGACCAATAAATAAATTTAGTTAGCTTGTAAGGTGTAATAATAAGTGGCCTAGTTAGACTATTGGCATAAGTGATGTTTAAGTCGAATGTTTTCTGTAAGATACTTATTGAATAGCATTGCATTATACTGCATTGTGTGTATGAGGCGCGAATCGGTCTCAGTGGAAATGAAAGAAAAGCTTTCTATTATCAATTAGGAGACATACTGAGTAACATTCCATCAGATTAGAGAGTCGTGCCAGGAGTTGGTTTTAAAGCACATATGGGCCAATTCAACAGGGGATCGACAAAAAGCAAATAGACTGATAGGATACCTTAACAACATGTGGCGAAACCGACATATTAAGACTGAGATGAAGTCAAGATTGTATAAAATCAGAGAAAGACTAATGCATCAGAAATAAACCCCGACCCAGCCACAACACAAAGACTACTGGAAACGACAGAGATGAGAGTACTAAGAAGAATTACAGAAAATACTCAGAGATAAAAAGAGGAGTGAAGTGAATGGACACTAAAGACAAAAAAGAATGGAAAAACCAGATAAGCAGAACAGGGGAGACCCGTGTGGTCAAAATCATCATCATCTTCATTCAACCCGGATGCTGGATATAGGTCTCCCTCAGTCTTTTCCATGCATTTCTGTTTTGTGCTGTTTGCATCCAGTTTGTGTCGATCCGTTTTATGTCATCAAAACCGTCTGGTTGGCGGACGACCTCTACTTCGATATGCTTCTTGTCTTGGTCCCCAGTGTATTATTCGCTGTGCCCATCTGTTGTCTGACATTCTAGCTATGTGTCCAGCCCAGTTCAACTTTAGGGTCATAATTCTTTCTATGGCATCCGTCACTCCTGTTCTCCGTCTTATCTCCCTGTACGTAATTCGATCCCGACGAAAAATGCCTAACATTGAGCGTTCCATGGCTCTTTGGGTAACACAAATTTTATTTCTTACTTTCTTGGTTACTGGCAACACACACTGATCAAAGACATTTCTTTTGAGACACTTGGCCAGTTCTGACTTAAGGGCATAGCTCAGCTTGCCGAATGCCACCCAAGTGAGTCCTATGCGGCGGCTTAGTTCGCACGTTTGATTATCTCTTCCTAGAGACCAGGGCGCACCTGTAAAAATATTAGTACATTTGGATGTTGAGAGGTGACTCATATTTTTTTGCAGAAATTGCTTGAAAATAACTCATATAATAATATTTGAGTTATCCTTCCACTCAAAAAGGTCCGGAACATTGTTTAAATAATCACAATGTCAAAAAATGAAGGAAAAATTCGATTTTTATCTTGGTTTTTTATTATAACTTTAAAAGTATTCATTTTCGAGAAAAGTTGCATGGACATAAAAGTTGCGTAATTAAATTTCCTACAATACAGGATTAACTGAAAGTTTTAAAAATTGTCACCCTTGTTGCAAAATAGCAATAATTCCGAAAAAATCATAAAAAGAAACAAGTATTCGCATTTTACGTTTTTAAACCATATATGCTACACTTAGGACCTTCATATTTCACCCAGAACAACTTTCTAATATGATAAAACAATACAGTAGATTTCATTAATATCGGTTTAATAGATTTTGCAAAATAAATTTTGCAAATCCAGCTTTCGAAAAAAAAATTAATTTTTTCATTTTTTTTTTTCATAATCAGTCTCTCTTCAACATTCGAACGAGACAGTCATTATCGGCTCTCCGTTATCAATTGCAAAAACTTGATTTCGATAATAGGTGTTTTAAATTAAAAACAAAACCATCGTTTTGAATTAATTTATCGTTCTTTAATGTGAAAGTGATTTAGAACGTAAAGATAAAACCTAATGATATTTTAATTGTTTGTACAAATCAACAAAATAGTGTTATTTGACTTATAGTCCAGGAACTAAAAACTATTTTGCGACATGAATCTACGAGACCAAGTAACCTAGGAAATTGTCGTAAAATGGAAAATCACATGCAGCACACGATCTACCAAAACGTTCCAGGTGCCAACACTCCATTGATCTACAGTCAAATACCAGGGCACATGCCATGCTTCTCTCAAGGTATGTTAGCAACAAACACAGCCTATCCTACAATCCCACTACAATTATCTCATTATCTCAACCTTTAAATAATTATCAACAACAATCTAACCCAATTATAGTACCTGAATCAATACAACCCAGCACTTCAAAAGATCAAGACGTATGGGAGACGGTACAGTACAAAAAGCGTCTACGAAACAATGAAAGTCCTGACAATCGAATTAAAAAGCAAGCAGTTCTAACAGGCTACTGGCTAACAAAACCAGCTGCGACAGAAAACAGATTCTCAGCACTGGACAAAGAGCCGGACGAAGAGGCTAACAAAAAGCCTGAAGAGGAAGCTAACAAAGAGCCGGAAGAAGAAGCTAATAGCGGAACAACTGGCAGAGAATCAAGGAGGCCTCCATCCATATTCATTCAACATGTAACATTTATCAAACCTCTGCAAGATTTATTAGACAAAACAGCATCCAAACAGTACACCTTAAAAAGCCTGAACAATCAAGTTAAAGTACAGCTAGACACAGCAGAACATTACAAAGAAACTGTTAAAGCACTAACCGAAAAAAAAAACGCAGTTCCACACTTATCAGCTAAAACAAAACCGAGTCATGGTTAGAAACCTGCACCCCTCTACTGATCTGGAAGGCATAAAAAAGGTATTCACAGAGCTCGGACACTCAGTCATAAATATCTCGAACATAAGACAAAGAGGCACGAAAGAATGCCTTCCTCTGTTTAGTATCGAACTTGAAACAAATTTAAATAATAAAGGGGTGTACCAAATAACTAAAATACTTAACACCGTAGTTAAAGTAGAACCTCCCCACCCAAAAAGAGAGATACCACAATGTCAAAGATGCCAGCAGCACTTTGGACATACTCGTCAATACTGTCATAGAAGCCCCCATTGTGTCAAATGCACAGGCGCTCACTCAACCAAAGAATGTCCAAGAAAAATAAGAAATAATGAAGTCCAATGCGTAAACTGCGAAGAAAATCACCCTGCAAACTAAAGAGGTTGCTCAGTTTACAAAGAATTACAAAAAAGTAAATTTCCACCATTACGCGCAAAAGCACCACAGCGACCAACAAATGATACAATTCAGCAGAATCCACAACAAACACTCAGCTATGCTCAAGTTGCAGGAGCAACAAATTCCAATACTCAACAATTTAACCCACCTCAACAACAACAAGGTCTACCACCTATGTCATTTCGACCAACAAACAACTTAGAACAGGTCGTCTCAAAACTGATGGAGAGAATGGACAAAATGTTCGACATCCTAATGACACTGGTCACAAAGTTTAGCATTCAACACTGAACTAAAAATTGGTACATGGAACGCCAATGGTCTGACTAATCATAGTCTGGAAGTCAAAGCCTTTATTTCAGAGCATGATCTGGACGTTATGTTAATATCTGAGGCACATATGACAGACAAAAGCTACTTCAATATACCCAAATTCTCAACATATATAACTCAACACCCTCTAGGAAGAGCCCATGGAGGCACTGCTATAATTATAAAAAACAGCATTAGACACCATGAAATTATCAAGCATAGTGAAGTAAACTTACAAGCCACGTCTATCTCAATAACTGACTGGAATAGCCAGCTTATACTATCTGCAGTTTACTGTCCACCAAATAAAATTATTAAAGAAGAACACTTCACGACATACTTTAACAAGCTTGGAAATCGCTTCATAGCTGCTGGTGACTATAATGCTAAACACCTTCATTGGGGATCAAGACTCATAACCTCTCGAGGTAGAGAATTATTAAAAAGTGTCCAAAACAATAATTTACTAACGGCATCCACGGGTCAACCGACGTACTGGCCAACCGACACACGAAAAGTGCCTGATCTCATCGACTTCTGTATTGTCAAAGGTATCTCTCTAAACTACTTGAAAGTTCAACCTTTGTTCGATCTCTCATCTGATCACTCTCCCTTCATTATTACTCTAAGTACACAGGTGCACCACATCACAAAATCACTAGTTTTATCCAATAGCCGGACAAACTGGAATACATTCAGAGATATAATAAAAAATAGTATAAATTTAAACCTACCACTAAAATCTGAGCAAGATATAGAAGAAGCAGTCAAACATCTAACTGTAAAAATTCAACAAGCCGCATGGAAAGCTTCACCTGATATATCATATGCTAAGAGACCGGGCTCATACCCGCTCTATATAAAAACCATGATATACGAGAAAAGACAATTAAGAAAAAGATGGCAGACCACCTGTGCTCCAGATGATAAAACCAAATACAACAGAGCAACCCGTCAATTAAAAAAGGTCCTACAGGAACACAAAGAACAAGAAATAAACTATTTTCTAGAGAATCTGTCTAGCTCTGAAGAAAAGAACTACTCGTTATGGAAATTGTCTAAAAATCTCAAAACACAATCACAAACTAAAGCACTGATAAGAAAAAATGATGGCACCTGGTCTCGAAGTGACGAAGAGAGGGCTAACACCTTCGCTGAACATCTTCAGTCAGTTTTCCAATCGCACCAGAGAGAGGTTCCAGAGAACGAAGAGAAATTTATTACAGATATAGCAGATGAACCCTACCAGATGTGTCGTCCTACCAGAAAAGTTAAAATTACCGAAATTGAAGAAGTAATCAAAAACCTAAATACAAAAAAAAGCACCTGGATATGACCTGATAACAGGACTAATTCTCAAAGAACTACCTGAAGAAACAATAAAGCTACTAATGTACATATACAATGCTGTCCTAAGATTGTGCTACTTCCCCTCCCAATGGAAGGTAGCACAAATCATTCTAATTCATAAACCCAACAAAGACACAACCCAACCTTCATCCTATCGTCCTATTAGCCTTCTGCCTTTACCCTCCAAAGTGTTTGAGAGGCTTCTCCTGAAAAGAATAGGCACTGTCATTACAGAAAAAAACCTAATACCTCATTACCAATTCGGATTTCGACAACAACATGGCACAATCGAACAGGTCCATAGGGTAGTCAGAACCGCAAGAGATGCACTCGAGAACAAGAAATATTGTACAGCAGCCTTCCTGGATGTCTCCCAAGCCTTCGACAAGGTATGGCATAAAGGTCTAATATCAAAACTTAAAAGACAATTGCCTCATCCAATCTGCATGCTCCTACAATCATACCTCACCAGCAGATCGTATCAGATAAAACTAGGGGAGGCCCTCACTACTCTACATCCCATCCACTCTGGCGTACCCCAAGAAAGTGTCCTTGGACCCACACTGTACCTCCTGTTCACAGCAGATATACCAACTTCAGATCGTACAACAATTGCAACATATGCTGATGATACTGTCCTAATGGCTTGCCACGAAAATCCGACCCTAGCTTCACAGATACTACAAAATCACTTAAATAGACTTGAAATATGGTTTAAACTGTGGAGAGTCAAAGTTAATAGCTCCAAGTCAACACACAATACGTTTACACTAAGGAAGGGGATCAATCCAGCTGTAACCTTTAACAACACACCACTGCCAATAAGAAGTGACGTCAAATACTTGGGGATTTACCTAGACAGCCGCCTAACATGGCAAAAGCATATTTGGAACAAACGACTGCAACTGGGACTCGTTTATAGAAATATGTACTGGTTCATGAATCAAAAATCACGCCTAAGTCTAGACAATAAACTTCTGATCTACAAAAGTGTACTGAAACCCATCTGGACGTATGGCATCCAAATCTGGGGAACTGCCAGTGAAACAAATTTACTTAAGATACAGCGCTTTCAATCAAAAGTTCTAAGGCAACTGTGCCAAACTCCTTGGTACATTTCCAACGATAATATACATAGGGATCTCCAAGTCCAAACCGTCAAAGAAGAAATTGTTTCTCTGTGCTCCAAGTACCACAATAGACTACAGGTTCACCCAAACATATTGGTCACCAATCTCCTGACACCCCTACAGAACAGAAGACTAAAAAGAAGAGACACTCTTGACCTCAACACTAACTAATCATTCCCACTTATTAATTACTATTGTATTACTATTCAAATTAATTCAATTAATTTATTAATAACTGTACTAATTCAATCATTATTGTACTCTTTTAGGTATTCACCACTGGGTGAATACTGACTGTGTCACATTCTTAAAACTTATATGTATTGTTTATTATTTTTTATAAAATAGATTGCAATAAAATGGATGTCAAAAAAAAAAATTTTTTTTCATAATGTTGCAGCACTGAAAATAAAGCAGACAGCAAGTTGAATCTTTTTTCACATATAAAATAATACTGTGCCTTTCATTTGCAATTTGCAAAATTAAAATCGGTTAATTACCACGGCGTCAGGAATTTTCCTGTTCTTTGAAATAACACTTTTTTAGCAAAAACTTTCTTTGTTCATATATTTTAACTTAGAAAATAAAAGTGTATTATTTTTAAACATAATATGCAATTGTTTAAACAATTTTTCACAAACAATAAATCAAATTAGTTTGATTTTTAGTTTGAATATATATTAGATAAAGATTGGAAGAAATTTTGGTGGAAATCAACTTGTGTGAACCGAACACCGCTGTCCTGAGCGTAGCAACAAAAATTAATGTTTATTTAAAAAAATTCCTGACGCCGTGCTAGTTAACCGATTTTAATGAAAGGTACAGTATTCTTCTATTTGTAAAAAAAAATTTAACTTGCTATCTACTTTATTTTCAGTCCTGCAACATTTTGAAAAAATGAATTCTTTTTGCGAAAGCTGGATTGTAAAATTTATTTTGCAAAATCTATTAAACTGATCCTAACTTTTTTTTTTCATCTATAAAGAGGGGGGTCTGGAATCTTCAAAAGACACCTCAGTCCAGAACGCCGCCTGACTGACCTTAGTGCAGGATTCATTCTTCGTAGTACCAGCGATAGTTCCCGAGGTACTTTAAAATGTTCTCTCGTCACCGAGGCTACGCCGAATGCCTACCTGCTAAACCAGACCCTCCTCTGTCATCCAGCGCTCCGAAAGCGTAATGGCCGCTGCAAGGTCGACATCGCTTCCGAAGCACTTTACCTTCACTTATCCACAGACTGTAAGCAGGGTGGCCCTTCATTTTCCCCGTTCCCCCCTTTTTTTGGCCCAAGATTGGGCTTTTTTTTAATTAGAGCTTCTTTCCCACAGTCTGTCTCATACAATATATCTCACCTATTCGCCTCTCGTCAAAACTTATTCCCTCTGCCTTCTACTCACAATATATTTCCTTCTCACCCCTATCGTTGGTACAGCTGTTTTTCCTCCTCTTCTTTCTTCTTGATCACTACACGGATATAGTTGTGTATGCTAGTCCAACCAGTTTTATTTTCAATCATTCTCTCAATCATTTCTCGCACTGTCACAAAATTCACACCTGTCTCTCTTTCAATTCTATTTCTTTCTACTATCCATCTGTTGCACTCTAGCATCGTATGTGTAACAGTGTCCGGGTGTCTGCAGTATAGACATTCATCATTGTCAGCCTTTCCAAACCTAGAGAGGTAGGCTCTAAAACACCCGTGTCCTGTGAGCACCTGCGTCAGGAAATAGTCCAGTCGCCTGTGACCACAGTCCATCCAATCTTTTAAGTTAGGGAGCAACATCGTTGTCCACTGTGCCACATGCTCCACGTTGTTCCATTCTTTCTGCCATCTTTCAATTGATCTTTCTCTTTCCTGTCTTCTCTAGGCCATAGTGAGCTCAAGGTCTCTTCTCTCATACAGTTCTTTTCTTTCTACTACCAACACATGCAGCGGAACACATCCAGTGATGCCCACAAGGCTGCGGCAGACACAGTCCTGTAGGCGCATGCCACTCGCAGCAGTCTTGTTCTGACCACTCGTGTAATGAGCCCCCTGTAGGCCCGTATCCCTACCGCCTCACTCCAGACTGGTGCCGCATAGAGGACGATCGACTGCACAACACCCTCCCCAACGCAGCCGCACTGTTTGCAGCCTTCCGGGTCACCACCTGCACGTGCTCCCCCCATTTTCCATTCTGGTGCAACGTCACTAATAGGTACTTAACGTGTTTCTTGGGTATTAGACACGCTCCTGCACATTGTAGCTCCACACTTTGCCTGTTCCTTTTCCCCTTCAGAATGATGGCCTCGGTCTTCTCTGCCGCGAGTTTCAGTCCGTGCTGTGTCATCCATTTCTTCACGACGCCGCCTGCTTTCTGTACCCGGTATTTAAGATCTGGCTCGTCCCGCGCCACTACCAGCACAGCGAGATCGTCTGCGAATGCGGAGGGAGACGTACCCTCTCCATATTCACAGTTCAGAATCCCGTCATATGCTAGATTCCATAGCGTCGGGCCCAAGACAGATCCTGGGGAACATCTGCCGTCACATCCACGATCGTGCCTTTCTCCACCATAATTCTTCTTTCAGACAGATATTCCGCTACCACGTTCATCAGGTATCCAGGACATTCTCTCTCCTCCATTGCCTTCATTACCTCGTTCCACTGCAGCATATTGAATGCATTCCTAACATCGAATAACAACAGAGCCGCAAGGGCGGATCCATGGAGAATATAAAAAATATAAATTTAAATATTTGCAGTTCAAATGTTTTTAGTTTCAAACACATGTATATGTTCAAAACAGTGGATAAGTACATATTACGTCTTCTGGACTAGAATTGAACAAAAGCAGTAACGGAACCTTCAAGAATGACATAGGATGTTTTGTAAATCAAAATGTTAGAACGACCTTGACAGCCATAAAAATCGTATCAATTTCCATATTCTGTACACACACAGGATAAAAAAGAAATGTAGTGTTACTTGGGTCACCAGCACTTAAAACAAAGGAGTTGGTTGGTACTTTCGCCAATTCAAAAGGGATTGTTCTGCAAGCATTGCGTTTTATTTTTCTAATGAAAAATATACTCACAGTAAAGGGATGACAACCCAAAGCCTTGTGAAGAAACCTTTAAAATCTTTCGCCAAACTCATGAGCAAAGACGGAGGCATACAACTCATGAAAAAACATCATATCACAAGGAGTGCGTTCAAGTTAGGCTGGATTTTCTACAAAGTTGTCGCAACCCGCAAAAGTCAGTCATTAACCAGCTAGACCCTCAGAGGTCCAAACAGATACAAGAAAATAGAGAAAGACTACGACCAATAGTAGAGCCTATAGTGTTCTTTACGTCGACAAAACAGGACGAAGATGCTGGACCTAGTAATGAGAGGAATTGTTAATGTTTAAAGTCGCATCAGAAGATAAGACTCTTAAGCAACACATATCCACAGCATCTTACCGAGCAACATAAATTAGTAGCTCCAGTCAAAATCAATTGATAACATGTTGTGGTGAAGAAATAATTGAAAAAATAATGAATCAGGTTCAAAGTGCAAATTATTACTCTGTCATATTTAAAAAAACGACCGACGTATTCCACGAGGAACAATTTTTTTTAAATTTGAGATACATACAGAGTACCAACATTAGTAATGACTTTGTCAAGTTGATTGACGTCTATGAGAACATAAAAATACTTAGCGAAAATCAATAAGAGTGGAAGTACAAGGCATGACAGGAGAAGCATTGGGAAAAATAAGTATTAAACTTGTTAAAAGAACTGCACTTAGATCCGAAGAAATGTGTAGGAATCGGTACTGACTTTAATAATACTTTAATAGCGACAAATTTTGAATGTCTTTAAGGCACTTAAAATTTTGTGAAAAGTGCCTTAAAACTCACCATTGTAACCATAATTTTTAAAAATTACCCCCAGACCCCCCGGTACAAATCCCAAAAAAGTTCATGGCCCCTCCCAAAAATCGGTCCTGGATCCGCCCTTGCAGGGCCGCCCAACGGTGTTCATCCCCTCTATTGCGCAATGCGTCGAATACACTCACGATTGCATCAATCGTGCTTCTCTCTTTACAGAAACCAAACTGGCTCGGGGACAAGCCTCCCGACCTCTCAGTCATGCCATCGATTCCTCCCCGCAGCATTATTTCATACAGCTTACCGACGCACGGAAGAAGGCAGATGGGTCGATACTTTTCCCCAGCTTTGGGAAGCAGTACCAACTTCGATGTCCTCCAAGGCTCAGGAAGGTCTGCGCTTCCAGCAGTGCATTCATGTGCTCCAGAAGCCACGCGGGCTCCGCCCGTCCTAGACACCTCACCGCCTCAGGTGATATCTGATCCAGACCGGGGGACCTGCGCGTCTTGAGTGCGCCCAATACCTCGACAAGTTCATCCATGGTAAAGGGTACAGCCCGCTCAGCTTCCTCGTCTCTCCGTACACCATGCCACCTGCCCGCGGGAAAGAGCTCTCGTGTTACCTCGAGCTTCTTATCCATAGGCATTTCATACGAGGGGTACGCATGGAATTTTTCATGGCGATCCTGTATCCCTGACCCCAGACGTCCTCATTCAGTTTTTCACACAGTTCTCTCCAGTGCCTTCTTTTTTCTGTACGAATTTTCCTATAGAGTTCCCTCTTCCGTACGCGGTACTCCTCCTCGATCTCCTCGATGACATCAGGATCGACTCCTGCTCTGCCCCTTGCTCTCTTTAGCCTTCTTCTCATGACTATACATTCATTTCTTTGTGTCTCGATGTCCGCATTCCACCAGTAGGGCATCTTGTTTACATCTCGGCGACCCCTCCTGCTTCTCTCCATCGCTTATTTAATTACCCTCTCCAGGTTTGCGACTGTCGGTGATTGACCCTGCATCATGCTAACTCTGCACCCATTTGATCAGCTCCTCGTATACTTTCCAGTCATTTCCATCGCCGCCTCCGCCTCCCGACGTACCAGACGCGCGGACTGCGTTAGTAGTTTCCGCCCCGACTATCGAGAATCCGATGTACTGATGCTCCGTTCCGGTGTAGTCTGGTAAAACCTTCCAGCCTCTTGCTTTCGCCGCCATTCCTTGTGTCGCCATAGTCACATGGATGTACGTACCCTTACCTCTCCTAACAAACGTAGGCGCCACACCTGTGTTCAGTACTACCAGGTCCAGAGTACCCACCCAGTCGGTCAGTATCCTGCCGCGAGTGTCGGTGATAGGAGATCCCCACTCCGTTGCTTTTGCATTAAAGTCTCCCAGCACTACGCATTCTCCTCCTGTGTTCCCCACTTCCTGCATGATCTCGTCCATCTTCCTCTCATACTCACCCACTGTTATGTTTGGAGAAACATCATGCATCCTGCATCCTTTACCTGCTGCTTCCTCTGTGGGCTTTTGGATCAGCTCCTCCGTTGTCTTGGGTGGGATATCTTGCATCAAGATCGACACACATGTGCTACCAGAGAGGAGTTTCTTCACTTCCTCCGCCATTTCCCTGCCTCCTCCCAATTCCAGTGATATTCCTTGATTTCTGGTCTGTCTGATCCTTTTAATGTCGATGGATTTTCTTCCTGTGAGGTTACTTTTCACTTCTGTCATAAGGTCCACAAATGACTTTTCCTTGTTTTTGCTGATAAGTACTCCTCCACATTGTTCTCTGGGCTTGGTGTTAATGTTTGCCCACCCTCTTCTGGCTTTTTTGCCTAGGAGCGTGATCGTCACACCCCTTCCTCTTGCTGCCCACTCAAGGATTCTCCTCGATGTCTCAACTCCTAGTGATGTTGGCGTGTGGATTCCCACTCTTTCTCTTCCTAGCTCCTCCATCTTCTGTACCAGTTTCCTGCATGTCTTGAGGAACTTCACCGACTCGAGTTCTTCCTTCTTGTTTGGGAGAAGTTTGAATCCATATTTCTCCTTGTCAATCCACGTTCCATCTACATGAGCAGACATCGTGACTCTCACAGTTCCCAGGCCTCCATCCTAATCCACCTCCGCTGGAACACCTGGTAGGTCAGGAAACATACCTTTCACCGTTTCCATGGCTTTGTTGTCCTCGTCGTTGTTGGTAACAAATACTGCCACGTCTGCTGCTATATCAGAGATGTCCCCCTCTTTCACTTCAGTTCTTTGGAAGACTTCCTCCGGCCAGTCCTCATTTAAGAACTCTGTTATTTCCTCGTACTCGCATATTGCCATTTTTTCCGTGATGGCGTCCACCCTCCTTTTAATGGCTTCTGGGTTCTCTAGGTCCACTTGAACACCCATTGTCGCCATTTTCTTGACTTTCAAGGGCTCCATGTTCGTCTGCACACTTCTGGATGTCGTGCAAACAGACTTCCTTGGAACCGATCTTAACTAAATTTACAGTATTGTTTTATCATATCATAAAGTTTTTTTGGGTGAAATATGAAGGTCCTAAGTGTAGCAGAAATGGTTGAAAAACGTAAAATGCGAATACTTCTTTTTTATGTTTTTTTTTTCGCAATTTTTTGCTATTTTGCAACAAGGGTAACAATTTTAAAAAATTTTAACCAATCGTAGGAAAGAAATTTAATTATGCAACTTTTATTTTAGGGCAACTTTTCTCGGAAATGAACACTTTTAAAGTTAAAATCAGAAAACGAAGAAAAAAATCGAATTTTTCCTTAATTTTTTGACATCTTGATTATTTAAACAATGTTCCGGACCTTTTTGAGTGGGAGGATAACTCAATCAGGGCTTACAATACCGATCCAAAATCTCAATACCGGTATTTGGTATTTAAAATTTCAAATACCGGGATCCCGGTATTAAAACCGGTATTATGAATAAAAAATATACACGTTATATTTATACTATCCTCAGTTGTTATATCGACTTGTTATTAAATATTATATGAAACCTATTAAATTTTGTTTTGAAATGAGTAGATGTTGTTTATAACATTACATAGAGAGTAGGAATATATAGATACAAAAAAATGTGCAAATAGAAAAACTATATATTACCTTTTATTCTAGGATAAATTTTGCATATACATAATAGGATAGTACTTTTACTTATGAAATTTGCTGTAAATTAATTTAACTTTAAAATATATTAATAAAAAGATTAACTTACTGTGACAAATATTTTACATGGATTACTCTGTATTTAGACCGCTATATATTTTCAATTACTATTAATAATTCAGAAAATAAGTGATCCTAATTTATATACACTACAATACACAAAAAAATGAAAAATAGATCTGAAAATGTAAAAACGATTCTGATTTTTATAAAATAAAGTAGTCTAATTTTAAATATTTAAGAATTTTTATATAACTCATTTTATGTATTTTTGTATACACGAGATTTAATAATTTGGTTGCAGAAGCTGATATAACCCTTCGCCTTAAATTAACGACATTCACGCTTTTAGAAAGCGCTATACTTGACTTGTATGTGTAATAAACGTGTTTAATAATTGATTAATCGAATTCATCAATTGTTTAATAATTGTTTTTTACAATGATATTGGTGGTTTATCTTCAAAAATAATTTCTTGTAATAGAAAAAATATCTTAGAAGAAAGTTTATTGTGCATCAATTCACTTTTTATAAATTAAGCTAATACCGAAATACCAGTATTTTTTATATAAATACCGGTATCGAATACCGGACAAAAATCGTTTGGTATCCCGGTATTTGGGATCCCGGAATTCCGGTATTGTAAGCCCTAAACTCAATTATTATTATATGGGTTAATCCCAAGCAATTTTTGCAAAAAAATTAGAGTCACCTCTCAACGTCCATCTCAAAACAGATCCGCCCTGGACTATCTCATGTCCTAAGTACTTATAAGAGGTGGTTTCTTCAATAGGCATGCCATTTACTGAAATCTTTTCGCTTAACACAAGATTTGTCATGATTTGTGTTTTTGTATGGTTGACTTTTAATCCAACTTGTAAGGAGGCTAGGTATAGTTTCTCCAGTTGCGATACTGCATCATCGATGCTGTCAGCAAAAAGAACAATATAGTCAGCGAATCTCAAATGACTAAGCATTTCTCCGTTGATATTAATTTCTTTTTCACTCAGATTTGCGTTCTTAAACATATGCTCTAATAATGTTGTAAACAATTTTGGCGAAATTGTGTCTCCCTGTCGCACTCCGGCACTCCTCGTTTTATTTTAAATGCGTAGGTCTTTTTATCTGCCAGTTTCACGCTTGCTGTCGCATTTTGATAGATGTATTTAATCATCTTTATATAGCGATGATCTATACGACACTCTGTTAAGGCTTTTAGCATTTTTTGATGACTAATGGTGTCAAAAGCTTTTTCGTAGTCAACAAATATCAGGACTAATGGCTTGTTATATTCAAGACTCTTTTCTATTAATTTCTAAATTATTTGTAAATGATCATTCGTGCCATATCCTGCTCTAAAACCTGCTTGCTCTTTTGGTTGATAGAAATCCAACTTACTTCCTACTCTGTTGGTAATAACTCTTGTGAATAGCTTATATACTTGTGACAGCAAAATACCAAGAGATAAATCACCAATTGGAAGAAGTATATGTTCAATCCTTCAATGAACAAGCAGAATTGCTTACAAAGAGAAGGAGAAGAAGGATATGACGCCCAATAAAAAAATATGGGAGACAGTAATTGATAGACGGATACGTGACGAAACCAAAATATCCGATAATCAGTTTGGATTTAAGCAAGGCAGTTGAATTTTTAAGGCAATTTTAATTATCCTGCTTCTTCTTCATGTGTCATCTCCTCTAAGAAGATCGGCAACCATCATGACAATTCGCACTTTCGATACCGCTGCTCCAAAGAGATCAGCAGAAGTGCAGTTAAACCAAGCTCTCAAATTGTTTAACCAGGAGATGCGTCTTCTTCCACGACTGATTTATAGACCGATCACAGAACAATCTGACCCAAAAAAAATAAAGGAAGGATGAAAATTTGGGAATAGGTAGTTGAAATTGTCTATTATTATATAAGAAAAAGTTTACAATTCTACATCCCCTCCATTTTTCAAAAATAGAGGGGAATACCGCCCTCTCGAAGGTGAAAAATATACATTCAAAATAAGTCCGGAATTGGATAAACTGACTAATTCTAAGCAACTTTTGTTCTATAGAGTATTTTCCCTAAGTCAATAATTTTCGAGTTATTTGCAAGTGAATATGTCCATTTTTAACAGAAAAAAACATGTTTTTGGATGGTTTTTCGGAGATAACTCCAAGAAAACTTGAAAGTAAGTATTTCAGCGAAAAAATTTTTTTCTTAGTAAAAATATAGCTTATAAAAAACTGAAAAAAATTGTGTATGCTTAAGGTCTGAAGACCCAGTAGAAGTAGAGTTGTAGCTAATGAAAAGTAGGTTCTTCTTCATAAAATTCCAAATCGAATATTTCAATGTGAAATAACCTAAAAACGGAGCACATTTCGGGGAAATTCATTTCAACTTTTTTAAAGTGTTAAAAAAAAGGATTATTTTTGTTAAAATAAAACTTGTAACATTAAAAGTAAGTGAGTCACACTCAAAATATTGTTGGTCCCTTTTATTTTTTGGTAAAAAAATCGCGAAAATCACCCCCTAATTAGCATCACAAATAAATTTTATCATTACCACTTCACAAGTTACTTTGCTTATGTATTATTTATATGATCTGTAAGTTTCATCGGTTCAAAGTTCTTATTTTTGAAAAAGCTGTAGTTAAAATGGCTTGAACGAGTAACTAATCACGAGTTTAGGCAAATTTTGAACAGCCATAGCATAATCAATTTTAGTATAACGGGAAAACATAAAAGGAAAAATATTCAGAAAAGTAAAACCTACATTTTATTGCTCTTTAAGATTTTTGGTATTACTAATAATTTTTAAGTTAATTCCATGAACAATTCAATTTTTGTTCAGAATTTAAAAAAATGTTTTATTTTAAACCCAATTTTTTTCAAAACTGAGCACTTTGAACCAATGAAACTTATAGATAATATAAACAATACATAAGTAAAATAACTTGTGAAGCGGTTAAGATTAATTTTATTTGGGAAGCTAATTAGGGGGTGATTTTCGCGATTTTTGTAACAAAAAATAAAAGGGACCAACAATAATCCAACTAAGAATCCGTTCCATACCCATATTAATTTCATTAAGAAAGATACTTTACAATTTAGAACCATCGACTAATCTGGATCCATTGACCCCACCAAGAGTTAGATTAACCAATAACTCTAATAGTCGATATCTTCTGGCCAGATTAAGGGAACCGGATATCTTAAAGGCCATTAAACTTCATCTTGCTTATCTACACGACCAACCTGCATCAGTATTTTATGATAGGTATACCAACACAAGTGTTAAATTGTTTCTGGCTTCCGAAGGAATTCCTACAAAGAGTGAAGATCTACGGAAAATTCTTCTAGATTTTAATTATGCTTAGGGAATTGGTGCAGATGAGGTAGACGCTGATCTTGCTGCTTTTAGGTCTTTTCTAACTTCAGAAAGAATTATTCACCTGCAAAAATCAAGGGAATGCCACCGAAACTACTATTCCGCTGCCTCTCCAGGACGAAATTTTTAAACATCACGACGTGTTCTGAGGGACGTGTAGACGTGTAGAATCCTCAAATTATTTTAGTGATAACAACTTTAGCATGGTTCTGATTATTATTCGTTCTATAAGATATAAAACTGATGAATTATTTCTGTTTCTAGAGGAATTAGGGTTTCCACCGATAGTTGCGGTTACTGAGCACTGGCTTGAAGTCAACGAGCCTTTTTTTGTAGAAAAATATTCCACTATTTCTAGGTATGACCGTCCAAGTTCAGCTCATGGAGGCACCCTAATTCTCTCTACAAATAATGATTTTTCTCTGGTAACTAAATATGACTTTCTATTAAGTGAAGCATTCTTTGAGTTTTCCTTAGTTTACAGTAAGAACCTTAATCTTTATATTATTTGCATTTATAGATCACCTGACTCTTTCGTGGAACTATTTTTTCAGAACCTGCTTAATTTGTTAGATGACCTGCCCCATAAAAGCAGAAAAATTTTATGGGGGGACTTCAACATTAATTATGCTGCTGCTTGTGCTACACAAATATCCCTGGACAACATATTTGAATCATATGGTCTATCAATGCACATTGATTCTCCTACAAGGATTACAAAAACTTCATCTACCATAATTGATTATATTGTCTCAGATTTCTCACCCCGTGATGTCTGCGCTACAACTGTTAATTCAGGACTATCTGATCATGAAGCGGTTTATACGAAGTTTAACATCTTTACCAAGTCCTCCTCGAAAACTCGACGTTTAGGCAGGATTTTTTCCGGTCGGAACTTTCGTAAATTCCAAAATTTATGCTTAACCTCTGAGTGGCACTTTCCTTCTATGGAGGTCGATTATAACTTCAGTGATTTTTTGAATAAGCTGGTCTGTATCTTCAATAAAGCATTTCCTTTAATCACAATTAAGCAAAAACATCGCAAACCCTGGACTACCAACGGTGTCCGCATATCAGCCAAAAACATGCGTTCACTACTGTATATCAAGAAATTTACTACCAACGTCTCTGTTACTGAATACATCACCAAGTACAGGGCAATCTATTTAAAACTTATAAAATCAGCTAAAAAATTGTACTATCAAAATCGTCTCAGGAGCTCTAAAAGTGTTGCAAAAGAAACTTGGTCCATAATAAACGATCTTCGATTTAACACTCACACAGCTCAAACATTTTCCCTTCCAGACCCAGAAAATCTAAATGAATACTTTGTTAATGTAAGTAAAAATATAACATCAACTATTGTGTCACAACAAGATCCCATTTACTATCTCCCTAATTCAGGAAAGGTTTCGAATTCATTCTTTATAAGACCGGTTGAAAAATCCGAACTGATCCAAACAATCAATAGTATCAAAAGCAAATCTTCCTGTAGTACCGATGGACTATCCATAAAAATTTTCTCAAATCTCCCAGACAATGTGTTGGGAGTCCTCATCTCTCTAATTAATGATTCTTTTGAGAAAGGTAAATTTCCAGAGTGCCTAAAGACGGCCATCATTATTCCTCTTCATAAGGGTGGTGAAAAATCTAATGACTGCAGTTATAGACCTATTGCATTACTACCGGTACTCTCCAAAATTATTGAGAGACTCATAAAAGCCCGACTTATGTCCTTTCTCGCTGATAACAAGATTTTATCACAAAATCAGTTCGGCTTTTTAAATAATAAATGTACCACCGATGCCATGTTTTCTGTACTACATGAGGTTTATCAAGCATTAAACAATAATCTGCACACTGCCACTGTTTTTTGTGATTATGCCAAAGCTTTTGATTGTGTAAATCACGACATTTTGATAAAAAACTAGTTTTCTATGGAATTCGAGGTATTCCTTTGAACTGGTTTCAATCTTACTTGGATAATAGGAAACAACTGGTTAGAGCAAATGATACAGACTCTAGTCTCAAAAATGTTGTATGTGGGGTACCACAAGGTTCAGTATTGGGTCCTCTACTTTTCCTTATCTTTATTAATGACATCACTAGGAACTCTTCAACCCTTACCTCTTCATTACAGCCAGATCAGTATCGTTGATTCTGTAAAGTTTCTTGGTATTTTTTTAGATAGCAACCTTAAATGGTCCCTTCATATCGATGTGTTAAGCAAGAAACTATCCTCAGCTTGCTTTGCAATAAGATCTGTTTCGAAGGAAATGAATTTAGCCTCTTCCAAAATATCATACTTTTCATTGTTCGAGTCCCATCTTCGATATGGTCTGCCTTTTTGGGGTTCTGGTACAGCTGCCCAATCCGATGTTACTTTAAATTACAAAAAAGAGCAATAAGATATCTGTTTGGCCCCAGAAGAACAACACATTGCAGAAGCTACTTCAAAGGTCACAGGATTCTAACATTATCTTCTTTATATATTTTAGAAACTGTTTGCTTAATTCGTAAACATCTACATGTCTTTTCAGCAAGACCTAGACATGACTATTCCACCAGAAATTCTACCTTTGGCATCTATTTACCGATCCCGTCCAGTGAGTTAGTAAAGAAATCTATATTATATTCTGCAAAAAAACTATACAACCATCTCCCTCTACAACTTAAATCTGCATCATCTTTCCCCAAGTTCCGTAAAATGACAAAAGCCTATTTATCTGAAAGACCATATTATTCAATAGCAGAGTTTCTTAACCAATAACTAAGAAATTACAGTATTCTTATGTATAAGTAGAATCTTAATCTATATTTGGGTGTCATATTTAGCAGCATAACTTATTAAATTACTTATTAAATTTCTTAAGGTAGATTACGCAATTTGCAAATTTTTTTTTAATTTTGCAGTAGATTGTTACTGATTTTTTTATTTCACTTTATTATGTTTTATTTATATTGATGATTTGTATAATTTTAGTAAATTGTATTTGTATTATTTTTATTTATGATTCTTGTAAGCTTTGTCTATAAAATTGTTAAATTTTTCATGACAATAAAGCATATTTCTATTCTATTTTATTCTATAATATTTTGAGCGTAACTCACTTATTTTTAATGTTAGAAATTTTTTTAAAAAACAAAAATCAACCTTTTTTAAACACTTTAAAAAAGTTGTAATGAATTTTCCCCGAAAAGTGCTCTGTTTTTTGGTTATTTCACATTTGAAATATTCGATTTGGAATTTGACGAAGAAGAACCTACTTTTCATTAGCTACAACTCTGCTGATACTGGGTCTACAGACCTCATGTATACACCATTTTTTCAATTTTTTTATGGGCTATAGTTTTGCTAAGAATATTTTTTTCGCTAGAGTACTTACTTTTTGAGTGTTCTGCGAAAAACCGTCCATAAAAATGTTTTTTTTTTTGTTAAAAATGAACATATTCACTTGCAAATAACTCGAAAAGTATTGACTTGCTGAAAAAACTCTATAGAACAAAAGTTGCTTAGAATTAGTCATTTTATCCAATTCCGGGCATATTTTGAACGTATATTTTTTCACTCACGAGAAAATATTTTTCACCCCGTATTTCCCAATTTTTGTAAAATGGAGGGGATCTAGAATTGTAAACTTTTTCTTATATAATAATAGACAATTTCAACTACCTATTTCCAAATTTTCATCCTTCCTTTATTTTTTTGGAGGTTTTCGTAAAATTTTGTGTTCCCTGATCGGGCTATTAGTAGAAAATACTGAAAGATATTTAGAACAAAAACTTGAACAGCGAAGACAAGCTATTCAGGAAAAAGAGAAACTCTAACCATTACCTATTCCCAGGTTTGATACAACCAAAGGAAATGTTAGAAATGTTTTGGATATCATACAAGTTAAACCAGTTGACGGTTTATATGGAGAATGGACGAAATACAAACAACAAACTTTTTTAAAGTGTTTAAAAAAAGGATTATTTTTGTTTTTTAAAAAACTTGTAACATTAAAAGTAAGTGAGTTACGCTCAAAATATTGTTGGTCCCTTTTATTTTTTGGTAAAAAAAATCGCGACAATCTCCCCTAATTAGCATCACAAATAAATTTTATCATTACCACTTCACAAGTTACTTTGATTATGTATTATTTATATGATCTGTAAGTTTCATCGTTTCAAAGTGCTTATTTTTGAAAAAGCTGTAGTAAAAATGGCTTCAACGAGTAACTAATCACGAGTTTAGGCAAATTTTGAACATCCATAGCATAATTAATTTTAGTATAACAAGAAAAAAAAAGGAAAAATATTCAAAAAAGCAAAACGTACATTTTATTACTCTTTAAGATTTTTGGTATTACTAATAATTTTTAAGTTAATTCCATAAACAATTCCAATTTTTTTCAAAATTAAAAAAAATGTTTTATTTTAAACCTAATTTTTTTCAAAACCTATCCCTTCGAACCAATGAAACTTATAGATAATATAAACAATACATAAGTAAAGTAACTTGTGAAGCGGTTACGATTAATTTTATTTGGGAAGATAATTAGGGGGCGATTTTCGCGATTTTTGTACCAAAAAATAAAAGGGACCAACAATATTTTGAGCGTAACTCACTTATTTTTAATGTTAGAATTTTTTTTAAAAAACCTTTTTTTAAACACTTTAAAAAGTTGTAATGAATTTTCCACGAAAACTGCCCTTTTTTGGTTATTTCACATTGAAATATTCGATTTGGAATTTGACGAAGAAGAACCTACTTTTCATTAGCCACAACTCTGCTTATACTAGGTCTGCAGAACTCAAGCGTACACCATTTTTTTTCAATTTTTTATAAGCTGTATTTTTTACTAAGAATATTTTTTTCGCTAGAGTACTTACTTTTTGAGTTATCTGCGAAAAACCGTCCATAAACATGTTTTTTTTTTGTTAAAAACATATTCACTCGCAAATAACTCGAAAAGTATTGACTTAGTGAAAAAACTCTATAGAACAAAAGTTGCTTAGAATTAGTCATTTTATCCAATTCCGGGCCTATTTTGAACGTATATTTTTTCACTCACGAGAAAATATTTTTCACTCCGTATTTCCCAATTTTTGTATCCCAACTTATAGATAATATAAACAATACATAAGTAAAGTAACTTGTGAAGCGGTTACGATTAATTTTATTTGGGAAGATAATTAGGGGGCGATTTTCGCGATTTTTGTACCAAAAAATAAAAGGGACCAACAATATTTTGAGCGTAACTCACTTATTTTTAATGTTAGAATTTTTTTTAAAAAACCTTTTTTTAAACACTTTAAAAAGTTGTAATGAATTTTCCCCGAAAACTGCCCTTTTTTGGTTATTTCACATTGAAATATTCGATTTGGAATTTGACGAAGAAGAACCTACTTTTCATTAGCCACAACTCTGCTTATACTAGGTCTGCAGAACTCAAGCGTACACCATTTTTTTTCAATTTTTTATAAGCTGTATTTTTTACTAAGAATATTTTTTTCGCTAGAGTACTTACTTTTTGAGTTATCTGCGAAAAACCGTCCATAAACATGTTTTTTTTTTGTTAAAAACATATTCACTCGCAAATAACTCGAAAAGTATTGACTTAGTGAAAAAACTCTATAGAACAAAAGTTGCTTAGAATTAGTCATTTTATCCAATTCCGGGCCTATTTTGAACGTATATTTTTTCACTCACGAGAAAATATTTTTCACTCCGTATTTCCCAATTTTTGTAAAATGGAGGGGATGTAGAATTGTAAACTGTTTCTTATATAATAATAGACAATTTCAACTGCCTATTTCCAAATATTCATCCTTCATTTATTTTTTTTGGAGGTTTTCTTAAAATTTTGTGTTCCCTGATCGGGCTATTAGTAGAAAATACTGAAAGATATTTAGAACAAAAACTTGAACAGCGAAGACAAGCTATTCCGGAAAAAGAGAAACTCTAACCATTACCTATTCCCAGCTTTGATAGAACCAAAGAAAATGTTAGAAATGTTGTGGATATCATACAAGATAAAACAGTTGACGGTTTATATGGGGAATGGAAGAAACACAAACAACAAACACACGTTTTTCGATAAATCAGATAAAAGGATGCAAATAAAATTTTCATGATTTGGATTTTATGTGTCTCTAAGCGTTCAGCTGTGTCTAAAGGAAATCAGTGCAAAAGATTATAAATTTGGGGGCCAAAGCTTTATAAAACGCTACTGCAATAAAAATTTCTCTTCAAAATTATTTAAATGTAAGTCGTCTAACGTATAACATCAACAGGAGCACAGGAAACATACGCAGAGTTAAAAACACAAACAAAAATGCTAGGTCTGGAAATTAACACAGAAAAAACAAAAATAATGACTCAGACGAGAAGAAATATAGGCCCACAAAACATTATACATGAAGATGACATTGAAACGGTTGGAAAGTTTACATACCTGGGAGTAGAAATATATGCCGACGCATCAGAAAACGGAGAAATACGGAAGAGAATAACGCAGGCAAACAGAGCTTATTTTGCCCTCTCCCATATATTTCGATCTAAAAGTGTCCACCGAAATACAAAGATGAGAATCTATAAAACTTTAAGGGCCGGTTGTTCGAACGCTAATCAACAATGATCATTATTAAATATTTAATTACTGTCACCAAAACTGTCAATGTCAACTTTGTTTGGGTTGCTGAAAACATAATTAATTACAATTATGAGATTTATTATTAATTATGTTAAAATTATTGTTATATTAATTGATTATAGTCTCAGAATTGTAATTAATTATGTTTTGACAACCCAAACAAAGTTGACATTGACAGTAATTAATTATTTGATAATGATCATTGTTGATTAGCGTTCGAACAACCGGACCTAAAACTATAAAACTTTAATTCGACCAATAACATGCTATAGAAGTGAAGCCTGGGTCCTGAAAGAAACATCCACAAACAAACTCGACACATTCGAAAGGAAGGTACTGAGGAGAATACTAGGACCTGTGAGGGAAAACGGAATCTTCAGAAGTCGATACAACAACGTCAGACTTCATTAGAATACAAATATTGTAATAGGCCGGACATGTGATAAGAATGGGAGAGGATAGGCTACCAAAAAGAGCACTGAATACTAGAATGCAGGGAAAGAGACCGGTTGGAAAGCCAAGAAAACGCTGGGAAGACACAGTAAACAGCGACGCACAATCCCCAAGGCTTTGAGGCCAAGGCTCAATTTGGGCTGTAGTGCCGTAGAAGAAGAAGAAGAACAAAAAGTCATCTAACGTGTGCATTTCTAAATGTCATAATGCCTCACCATGTGAAAATAAATACTAACCTTTGATTTAATTACAACAATATAGAAACAATAACATCAAAACTAAAAAATGACATAAAATACCTAATCTTATAAATTTATGACATTTTAATACCTATTGGAGTTTGACTGGTCAAATCCCGACTTTATGAAATTAAGTTTCGACGTTTGTCTGACCAAATTAGTAACTCCTAGGTTTGACGGCAACACATGCAACGCAGAACTGAAAAAGTAGTCGAGCTAGGGAAGAAGGTCGGACTTAACACAAACGTCAGAAAAACTAAGATAATGAAAATAAATAAACCAAGAGAAATGGGAATATCACTGGGAGGCAGTAAATTAGAAATTTAACTACGTGGGCAGTATTTTGAACAACAAAGGAAGGACGGAGGAGGACGTAAAATGGAGAATAGCACTGGCGAAGCGTACATGCAACCATTGTTACCATTGGTAACAATTAAAATTTGCAAATAAATATTTTATGACTACTATGAAATAATTCCATTTATATTTTTTAAAAATAGAAATATTTGTTAATAGTATCTACCTAATTCAGTAAAATAGCCAACTAGACGCACGAAAATATCAGCGAGTTTATGTAAAATACGCACGTTATTATAATACGCCCTTACCGTGCGCCGCGCCGTTACCACTTCTGTGAGTGGCAACGATGCTAGGATCTTTGTATCGGTCAGAACTGGATCGTCTCTGAAAATTTTGCGGGCACGATGGCTCTGAGGCCGCTGTGGATTAGTATTCGTGTTACTAAATCTTAATTTGGTGACGCTAGGTAGGGCCGGTGTCTATCGGAACAGAAAATACCGACCGTAAGAATATCAGACTTAATAAATGCAATTTTAATTATCATTATAATTATAGGTAATAATTATAATTCCATTTATGAAGTCTGTTATTCTTAAGGCCGGTATTTTCTCGATTAAACTCCGGTTAGTTAACCGTACCGGCCCTTTGGATTCGATTATTGCATAATATGCATTATTAATTATTAGTTTATAACTTGTAACTGTACTTGCTTACTATACAGATAACATATCTATACCTTTTTATCCTATGTAAATCATATTAATCGATTTTAATTACTTGTCGAAATATATTAATTAACAACAACATTATTATATGACATATAATAATATTGATTATACAGTACATTGTAGTGTATAATCAATAAAATAAAAACTATTTAATATTTTAGGCTAAAAATGACAAATGAATGTACTGATTAGTATACTAATTATACAATTTGGATTTTTTAATAAAGTATAAAGGTGATATAATACATATTTTACCTAAAAACAACAAAAATGTTTTTAGTTTGTAGATACTTTATATAATTTCTTAAATTTTTAATTTTTTAATTTTATTTCTGTATTTCATCTATTTTTATAAAAGACCTGGATAGCGCGTACCAAAAAAAAGTTGATTAATAGCAAGCTGAAAATTCACGGTGTCTAGTCGGACAAACTTTGATGTATGGGAACACTGTATATATAAAAATATTTATAAAATACATTATATCAATCATTATCATATGATTATATACAATCATATCTGGTTTTGGTAACACTTTAGAAAAAGTCACGCGTCGCCACTGGAGAATAGGACTAGCTCAAAACGCATTCAATATGCTAATAAAAAAGTGGTCTTCACGTCAGATGACAAGTAAAACCAAGATACGATTATTCAACAGCAACGTGAAGACTGTACTAGTATATGGAGCAGAAACTTGGAAAGTGTCAAGAAAATATATCGGACAGATTCAGGTGTTCATAAACATATGCCTTAACATTTAGTGGCCAAACCGCATATCAAACCAAGAGTTATGGACAAGAGAACTAACCAGGAATCAGGAACCTATATCTAAAACAATATGCAAAAGAAAAGGAGTTGGATGTGGCACACACTAAGGAGACCTGAGACAGACATAGCGAGGCAAGCCCTAGAATACGCACCACATGGCAAGAGAAGACCAGGTAGACCCGTAGGAACGTGGAAAAGAAGTGTCGAGAAATAAATTAATGATATTGGGAAAACCTGGGCAGAAATAAAGATCAGTGCAAAGGATAGGACATAATGGAAGTAGACAGCTGACGCCCTATGCTCCGATTGGAGTGAAGAGGAATAAGTAAGTAAGTAAGGTTTGACGGAAATTCTTTAGTCAGAACACGAAAAATATAATTTATTTGGGCTTTGACTTTTAACTAAGACATTAAGTCAAACTTAGGGTCTTAAACTTAGGGTCAAACAAAGTGTAATTTTTAGTGCTGCAAGCCTTTATCACTTAGCCCTCCCAGTGCCATAGGAATATGATTTCTGTTCCGAATGCGATATTTTAGAATGTCATATAAATTTTTGATCGGACTTAGATCTAATATGGGCTATATGGTGGCCAACATAATCTTTTAAATTGAATCTCATCCAGGTAAGTATTAACTATTCTAAGGACATGAGGACGTGCGGTATCGTGCATTAGCACGAATCTGTCATATCCAATATGACTGGTAAATGGCAAAACATGATTTTTTAAAATGTTTTCAATGTAAATATCAGCTGTCATTCACCCAATCACATCCACAAGTTCGGTATGTTCTTTCCAAGCAATACCACATACCACGATGGTTTAATTGGGCATGTTAAGAGGACTGTCGAGCAGTGGAAAGATGTATTGTTCATAGATGAAACTAGAATTCAGTTATGGAAGCGAGATTGACGAAAAATCATCTACAGAAGAGTTGACGAATGGTATAAGTTGTAACCGTATACAGAGCGTTAAGTTTTGATGGCAGTGGCATAGTGCTATGGAGCGGTATTTCTTGGAAAGGACATACCGAATGTGTGGAGGTGATTGGGCAAATGGTAGTTGACATGTACATTGAAAACATTTTAGATCATGTTTTACCATTTGCCATTCACATTGGATATGACAGATTTGTGCTAATTCACGATAACGCACGACCTCATGTCGCTAGAATAGTGAATACTTACCTTGATGAGATTCCATTTAAAATATTCTATTGGCCACCATTACTCCATATCAGATTTAAATCCAATCGAGCATTTATATGACACTTAAAAACATAGCATTCTAAAAAGAAGTCATATTCTTATGACACTGGTAGCGCTAAGGATTGCAGCACAAAAAATTTCACTTCACGTGATAATTTCAAAATTTCCATATTTTTGTCCATGAGCCATGAGTGTACATATAATAGCAATGCTTTAGCACTAATCACAATACCTACGTCTTCTTTGTTTCAAATATATTAGATATTTGGCGAAAACCATTATAACGAAATCAATAACTTACACTAAGGACCCTGTTTCTGGACCATTCTGCATCTTTGCTGTTTACGAAGTCAGTGGACTTCCTGTAGTTGGTCAAAACTAAACGTAACTCTATGCGATACCACTATAGTAAACGTTATCGATTTCTGATCACAAAAATGTCGATATCAAAAAATTCACTTGATATCTTAGTTACTCGCCATTCACACTAACAATACAATCGAGAAAAATTCAATTGTAATATCTGAGATTCAACTTGAAATCGCCACTGGTGATAAGAACTTGGTAAAAATGTGTAAATAAATAAACCTATTAATGCTTAACATAGCTACTTAGTTATTTTAAACTGGAACTGAATCGCAGAACCGACTTAGACCCGTGATTTAACTTTAGTAGAAAAATAGCTCAAGTAGGCATAGCTTATAATAAGTCGTTATCTTTTTGATAAGACCCGGTCCGAAAAACTATATTTATTTTAAAACGTAATGGTTTAATTATATTATGAATATTTTTATTGTTTTAAAAGAGTATAGGCCTATGAGAGGCAAGTTTTTTACATATTTATCTGTAAAGTAATTAGGATCTTTCTAAAGTTTGAACATATATAGTTTAGGATATTTTAAAAATAATCAAATTAATTTTCAAACCGCACATGTCGTGGTGTATATAGTCCAGAGAAATAAGGTTTTCGTCGGGACACTTGACCGCCAGGTTGTAAACGGGCTTTTTAGGTACTATATACCTAATACATTATAAATACAAAAATGCCCGTCACAGTTTGGACAAGACTTTACTTATTAACAAATAAGGTTCAAAAATGGCAGTTTTTTCGTTTAAATCTCTACAGATAAAAATAGGGTAATTAAACATCTTATTTAGAGTATTCATCTTTTAGTACACGAGCAAAGGTTTAAAATGGCAGTTTTTGAATTTTAGTACGATCATTTTGTTGCTCCGGAAAAATAAGACTAAAATTTCGAAAATCAAAAATTTGCTATACCTTTTGCGAAAATTAACTTAATACTTTGATATTGCATGAAAAGTAGAGTCAAACAGTCCACATAATACACAAAAAATTTCAAGACGATTTGCCAATTAGTCCAGCAATTCTGTGGAAACAACATGAAAGAAGAATACATATATTTTCAACGTATGTATTTAAAAATCAATAAAAAGTTATTTTTACCATTCTGAAAACATTTTACTAAAGTAGAGTCATTTATGGCTTATAAATAATTTGAATAACGTTGTTAATATTGACTATAGGCTAAATCTACTTTGGGATTTGAAAAGCTAGTACATTTACAAGAATTTTTGAAAAAAAAATTTTGCCTAGGTTAATTACGGTCAAAGGAGCCACTTTTTTATTTAATTCACAGCTACATACTTCTATAAATATAAAATTCTCCTGTAACAGTGTGACATACTCCTCATGTTATACTCCTCCAAAACTGTTTGACCGATTTTTGTGAAATTTTACACGTATATCCTGTAGGACTGAAAATAGGTTATAATCTATTTTTCATACCTATACGTTATAAGGGGGGTTGGCCTCCTGAAATTTTTTTTTATTTTTTTTTTTTTTGGAAAAAATATGTATCTTCATTTTATATTATGTAGCATTAAAAAATACACACAACCCTTACTTTTCACCTTTCTGTCACCAACCCCTATTTTTTAATAGCCATCTATATATTTACATCTATAAAATTCTCCTGTCATAGTGTTAGTTGCCATACTCCTCCGAGACGGCTTGACCGATTTTAGGACGTCGTTTTTAAAGCTTCATTAACCGCTCTGTTGACGTTCGAAGATTACTCAAACTTTTACACATAAACTATATACCTTGAACTTCAAAATGACGCTAGTTAGGTTGCTTAATTGTTATAAACAAAGTAGCTGTGAATTAAATAAAAGCAGTGGCTAACTTTGACGTTAATTGATATAGGCGATTTTTTTGTGATAATTTTTGTAAAAATATCAGCTTTACAAATTAATAAGAAAGTGGATTTAGTCTACAGTTAATATTAACAACGTTATTCAAATTATTTATAAGCCAAAAATGACTTTACTTTAGTAAAATGTTTTTGCAATGGTAAAAATTACTTTTGTTGATTTTTTTATTAAAAATAATGAAAATAAAGGTCTTCTTCTTTCATATTGTATCCGCAAAATCGCTGTATAAGTATTATTTTCTAAACAATAACATTACAAAAAAAGCTCTGTAGCATAAACAAATTGAATAAAATTTAAACTAATTGACGAGTCGTCTTGAAATTTTTTGTGTATTATATGGACTGTTTGACTCTACTTTTCATGTAATATCAAAGTCTTAAGTTCATTTTCGCAAAAGTTATAGCAAATTTTTGATTTTCGAAATTTTAGTCTTATTTTGCAATTTCCGAAGCAACAAATGATCGGACCAAAATTCAAAAACTGCTATTTTAAACCTTTGCTCATCTACTAAAAGATGATTACTCTAAATAAGATATTTAATTACCCTATTTATACCTGTAGCGATTTAAACGAAAAAAACTGCCATTTTTGACCCTCATTTGTTAATAACTAAAATTCTCATCAGAACAAACTGTGACGGGCATTTTTGTATTTATAATGTATTAGTATGTATATGTATATAGTACCCAAAAAAAAATCATTTGCAATCTGGCTGGTCAAGTGTCCCGAACATGGTATATTTTTGCCTTATTTCCCTGGATTAATACCTTTACTTTGTTTTATTACATTACACAAACAGTTTAAGTAGTTTCCGAATAAAGAAGAAAAGAAAAAATAATTAAATTTATTGTTTTCAGTAAAATTATTTAAATATACCGATTTATAAAAAGGGCGATAGAACGGATTGCAACAACTACAGAGGAATAGGTAACACTCTTACGCACTGCAATGGAAATATACGAAAAAATATTGAACAAAAGAATAACCAGAAAAATCGACAGTACACTCGCGGAATCACAAAGCGAATTCAGAAAAGGCAGAAGCACTCAGGATCATATATTTACCATCAAAAAAAATAATAGAAAAATATCAGCAACAGTAAAGAAATGTATATGGCGTACATAGACCTTGAAAAGGCTTTTGACACGGTACCAAGACGAAAATAATGTGAAATATTAGAGAAGAGAGGTATTAGGTATTAGTAACAAAATGATTAGGGTAATTAAGGACATTTAACACAACAATATGAAGTGTCATTAGTCAAAAAACCAAAGTAATCAAAACCATTGACTACAAACGAGGGTCTGAGACAAGAAGGAGGATCAAGTCCGACACTATTTATAATGTACATGGAAAAATATAATGTAAAAGGGAACGAGGATTCGCTGACGATGTCGTCATATTATCCGAAAATGAGAAACAACTACAAAGAAATATAGAAATATGAAATGAAATACTAAAAAAATATGGAATGACAATTAATAAAAATAAAACAAAAATTATGGTCATGGTAGAAAATGAAGAATAAGAAAAGATAAACATAAAATAGAAGAAGTAAATATAGAACAAGCACGAACCTTCCAATACTTAGGAGTAGAATTAGAAGACAACGGGAGACAGAAAACAGAAATTAATAATACAATTCAAAAAACGGTGAACTTATACTAAGCAGTAGGTAAGCAAAAAATTCATAAATAAAAAAGAAATAACAAGAAAAACAAAAATTAATGTGTTCAAGTCAATATATAGGCCTGTATTAACCTTTGGTTGCGAGTCATGGGTACTAACAGAACGACAAAAGAGTAAAATACAGGCAGTAGAAATGAAATACCTTAGACGAGTTCGAGGAGTTACTAAAAGAGATAGACTACGAAACACTCAAATAAGCGAAGATTTGGAAATAGAGTCAACTTTAGAATTTGTAGAAAGAATGCTTTTCAGTTGGTGGGGTCATCTTCAGAGAATGGATTATACAAAACTGGTGAAAGAAATTTGGCAGGCAAAAACACAAAGAAGAAATAAGAAAGGTAGGTACACCACGACAAACATGGGATAGAACTATAGGAAAAATATTCTAAAAAAAAGAGGAACATGTATAGAAGCAAGGACGCTGACCAGAAAGCAGAAGGAATGAGTCAAATTTGTACTGGGTGTCCCAATAAGAATGGCCCTGGGCCATATCTCAGGAACCGCTTATAGTACAGCTTTGAGAAAAAAATATTTATAACAAAAGTTGCCTCTAAAAAAGTCTGGAAATTATTTTCAAAATTGCAGTTCCACCGCTAGAGCGCGTAATTGAATATCAAAAATTAAAGAATCAAAATTTTACAAAATTTGCCCAATGAAAGGGCACTAGAAATCCCATCATCGTATTCTTCATAAAATTCTGCGCATATTTGATTTTACAAGTTTAAGTCTACCTTTGCAAATAAGAGGTGGGAGTGAGTGGAAATCTTCTTATGAAAAAATGACCGGAAATCGAATTTTTCGTACTTGGTCTTGTTGAAAACAGCTTTTCGTCAATGTAATTGTCTTATTTTTGAAATAGCCTAATAAGTAATATGCCAGCTAGGAGGCGTTATTTAATTATTTTCGGTAATCTATTTTTCTTTGGAAAATATTAAGTACAAGTATGCATTTTTAATCCTTTATTACAAAATTAGACCAAATTAGCAACACGATACTGAAAACCACATGTCGATACCTTTTTTCTATCTCGAGATATCTTAAGAAATGTGTAAATTTTAAAACATAACTGTTACTGTCACCGGTAAACGAAGTTAAGGAAAAGCAGTGTGCTATGGAAAAAACAAATAAATATTTTCCAGATGTAAACGTATGTATATTATTAAGTAAAACGATAATAATACAAACAACACTATAAAATACTTATAACAAAGAAATAAAAGCAACTACATACTTAGTGACGGCCTAAATGTTCAAATTGTTGCCCATCATTTTCGATGCAAGCATTTACTCTTTCAAGAGTAGATTGAACAGCAACAGATTTAACTATTTTATAGTTACTTTTATTTGTGGGGACGCATTAAAGACCTTGTTTTTGCCGCTAGGTCCACTACTCGAGAAAAACATAATCTAGAGTCTAGAGAATACGAAACGCCATTCAAAGCATTGCCATAGCAGAAATTGAGACGTTCAATATATTCTCGAAAGAGTAAATGCTTGCATAAAAAATGATGGGCAACAATTTGAACATTTAGGTCGTCACTAATTAAGTAGTTGTTTTTATTTCTGTGTTATATTTTATAGTGTTGTTTGTCTTATTGTTGTTTTAATTAATTATATACGTATACATCTGGAAAATGTTTCTTTGTTTTTTCCATAGCACACTACTTTTCCTTCATTTCGTTTACCGGTGACATTAACAGTTGTTTAAAATTTACACGTTTCCTAAGATATCTCGAGATAGAAAAAAGGTATCGACATGCGGTTTTCGGTGTTATGTTGCTAATTTAGTCTAATTTTGTAATACAGGATTAAAGATGCATACTTGTATTTAATATTCCCCAAAGAAAATTAGATTTCCAAAAATAATTAAATAACGCCTCCTAGCTGGCATATTTATTAGGCTATTTCGAAATTAAGACTCTTACATTGACGAAAAAGAGCTGTTTTCAACAAGACCAAGTATGCAAAATTCGATTTAGCAGAACCGGACTTACAGCCATTTTTTCATAAGAAGGTTCCCACTCACCCCACCTCTTATTTGCAAAGGTAGACTTAAACTTGTTAAATCAAATATGCGAAGAATTTTATGAAGAATACGATGATTGGATTTCCAGTGCCCTTTCATTTGGGTAAATTTTGTAAAATTTTGATTTTTAATGAAAATTATGAAAATAATTTCCAGGCTTTTCCCGAGACAACTTTTGTTATAAATATTTTTTTCTCAAAGCTGTACTATAAACGGTTCCTGAGATATGGCCGAGAGCCATTCTTATTGGGACACCCGGTACATAATGTAAAGATATAACAGAATATTAGTTAAGTTTAAGATTAAGTTGGATAATAATATTAAGTTGGTTTTGTATTGTATTATAATGTATTGTCGCCCTACACCACTCTGTGGCAAGAGGATTTTTGAAAATATATATTTATATTTTCTCATTAAAAAAATTATTTCTTTAATATTTTTTAAGGAACTTTACTGATTTAATTTTGTACTACCTAAATGTACACATAATAAATATAATATGTCTGTCAATATGTATTTATATAATTTACTGTGTAAATAATAACTAAAACAGTATTATTGTACTCGATATACTCAGGTACAATAAAAGAAGTAAAAACTAAATATTCAAAATAAAAATTGGAAACAGAAAATAGAGGGGGTTAAATTATGTTAAATTCTTGTTCTACACAATCGGCACAGCATACTTTTATATGTTCCATTATTCGATTCATAACCAGTTTTTGCGTAATTGGCAAAAATACTTGGTTTTTCTTTTTTTTTTTTACAATATCTACAGCATCCGCGTTTTCCTGGGTCTGGATAATCCCTCTTCGTTTACTCCATTCCAGAAAATTTTGCAGCAACTAACCGAGATGTTTCTGGTATGGTATATGCATATTTAGCACTCTTCTTTTTATATTTTTCTGGACTAATGCAATTCCTAAAGACTTCAGAAAAAACGACGAGAAGACCGATATTCTGCATTCGTATTATTGGATCTGTATGTATACAGTTCTCTTCAGGTAAAATTATCCACCTTAAATAACTTTTGAACCACTGATTTTTAGAAAAAACTCAAAAACACGTCAAATAATACTTGAAGGGGAAACAGTATGCCATACTTAACCTTGCCGGGAAAGGCACCCTCTCACCCCCCGTATCATTCCTTAATTTTTTTTATTACTTCACCTTTTTATTTGATATTTGGATTATCCTCTTTGTATTGATTTCAAAAATGTATAACACTTGATGCTTAAAGTGATTAGTTTATGAAAAAATAAATACAAATGCAAGAAAGCTGGATTGAATCAAAATGTTGTATGTATGTAAAATTGATTTTTTTAACAATTTTATAACATTTAGAATGAACATTTCACTACCAAAAATTCTTGGTAGTAAAATTTTCATTCTAAATGTTTGTTTTTAATAAAATTGTTAAAAAATATTTTTTTTCAATCCAGTTTTCTTGTTTTTGTATTTATTTTTCTCATCAACTAATCACTTTAAGCATCATGTGTTATACATTTTTGAAATCAGTACAAAGAGGAAAATCCAAGTATAAAATAAAAAAGGTGGAAGTAATTTAAAAAAAAATTAAGGGATGATACGGAGGTGAGAGGGTGCCTTTCCCGGCAAGCTTAAGTATGGCATAATGTTTCCCCCTTCAAGTATTATTTGACGTGTTTTTGCGTTTTTTCTAAAAATCAGTGGTTCAAAAGTTATTTCAGGTGGATAGTTTTATCTGAAAAGCACTTTATAATAAATGTATTTACAGCTGCAATACATATTAGCCAGCCATAGAAAATTACCATTAGCCACCTTTTTGTCCCTCTTGCTATAGTATAAGGCCAGTATTATATTAGGCAACTGGTGACGCCACCAAGTTGCTCCACCAGTGACTCATTACGTCACGGGGCATTTAAGTAAATGAGACCTATTAGACTACGGTAACTGGTTGTACCACCAGTTGCCCATATCGGCCACCAGTTGCCCGTAATATTTTGTGTGCTTTAATTTGGTGGAGCCACTAGTTGCGCCACCAGTTGCCCCACTAGTTGCGCCACCAGTTACCTAGTCTAATAATGGCCTTAGATGTAATCATACGATCTACTGCATCTACTCAACTTTTAATAGAATTGTAGAATGTAATCATTTCTGGCTTACAGAGATCACCAGTGCTTTCATCAATGTATTCATCCCTGTACATACAATGTACATACTAAAAACGACCAAAACATTTTTATTTTTTTTTGGGACGTAAGAAACCAGCGTCATTTGTTCACCATATGCAAACACTGAAGAATGTACAGTTGCGATCATTGAATAGTTTACAGGCTTACGTATGGTCCGTTCATAAATTGTTGAGAGATAACTACAAGTTTGACCCTCATTAGGGGACTGAAATACAGAGAGGACAGGTAATATGATATAATAACAAAACCAACCTAAAACTCGCAGTTTAAGATGTTTTCGACTAACCTTCTTAGATAATTTCTTCTCCAACATATTATATCTTCCCAGTCAATCAAAAGTGATTTGTGGTCTGATTTCTTCCACCAGAAATTTAATTCTTTTAAAACTTGCAACAATTTGGTTCGTCCGATATAAGGCAAATCGGGGTCGTCTATAACTTCTTGCAAACTTTTGTTTAATTTGGGTATTTCTTTTTTGAAAAAAATCCGTGAATTTTCCTTCGAATAACATTTTTGGCAAATACATTAATTTTAATAGGCTTTTCCCCCTCTTTAAGTGTTAGTTTTTATTTGGGTTAGCTAAAGCTTGTTTTTTCTTTCTGATAGGAACCTATAATTATATTGATGACTTCCCTACACCCGTCATGTTGACACAACTCTCGATTATGTTTCGAACAGTGTTTGTGGGTTTCTGAGAAACTAGTGCATGGTGAACGTTCAGGACAATAGTCTTCTCTTTTGGTGAATATACAGACTTACTGACTGTACGCAACAGTACCGCTGTAAAACTTGATGATGTTGATGAAGCCATCGCAAGCAATCAAACAAAACAAGCACGAACGAAACGTGCGTATATGTTCGTAGGTATATGGAAAAAAAATCTACTCATGCACTGCACAAAATTCGCAAAACAAATATTCGAGACGCTAATTACTGCCGTATTTTATTCAACATAGAATATTGGTAAACGTTTTGACAAGGAAGATAAATGTACTTACTTATTTACTTATAATCAGTAGACCCGTTTGTACCTTCCGGTGTTGGGCCAAGATAAATGTAAATCTGCATTAATTTTAATGAATAAACACTTCAGGAACCTCCGCCTACGATTTTAATACTTTTACGATCGTTTTATGACTTTAAGGTAAATTTCGTGCTCTCAAGAATTTGTGAACGGACCATAAAAGCCGATTTTTTTTTTTTAATTTTACCTGGTTTAAACGCACCTTTTACGTCAAAGTGACGTTACCAGTGGTGTATTTAGAATAGGTTGAATAAAATTAAAAAATCAAAATAATATAAATATATTTTATAAAATTTAACAAAAATGCCAAGGTCCATTAGTTGTCGAGGCATTAAGCTAAATAAAAAAAATTAACAAAATGGAAAGCATACAAAGAAGATTTTTGGAGGAGTTTGATTTGAAGTCTTGACTTTTTGATATTTTTTGACTTTGACATTTATCAGATTCGTACGACACTGCAATTTTACAGTATTACAATATAAAAACTAAGGTGTAAACTATTCAGTGATCATTTTTGTTAGTTCCTGAGGTTTTTTTTTATTGGCCATAATTGTTCCTACTACTGTAAGACGGTATTCATTTAGTATATTATGCGTTACAATTTTGTAAGTGGTGAACCAACGATAAATAGTATTATTTCTACCAGACTGAGATAAATGTTGCACCATTACTTCTGTTAGGTACAGTTACGATCACTGAATAGTTTACACCTTAATTTTTATATTGTAATACTGGAAAGTTGCAGTGTCGTACGGATCTAATAAATGTCAAAGTCAAAAAATTTCAAAAAGTCAATACTTATCAAAAATTTCGCGTGCTGAAAAATAAAATAAATCGATATCAAACTCTTCCAAAAAAAAACCTTCTTTGTATACTTTCCATTTTGTTATCTTTTTTATTTAGCTTAATGCCTCGACAATTAATGGCCCTTGGAATTTTTGTTAAATTTTGTAAAATATATTTATATTATTTTGAATTTTTAATTTTATTCAACCTATTCTAGGTACACCACTGGTAACGTCACTTTGACGTAAAAGGTTCGTTTAAACGAGGTTAAATTTAAAAACATTGGCTTCTAGGCCTGTAAACTATTCAATTATCGTAACTGTACAGCAGCAGTTGAATTATTTATTTTATAAACATGAAGAGAAGTATCCATATTACTCAAATGTGGTCTCGAGGTAACCAGTTACAAAAAAACTCGAAGAGGTATCATAAGGTTATTTATTATTGTTAAAAATCATAAAAGGACGCGTTTCGGCTTTACACAAGCCATCATCAGCTTAAATACAGGACATAGAAAACAACGGACTGACCTACAATGTAAAAATATCCAACATTACACATGAGAATAAAGCAAGTGGTGACAACGCCCACCTCAGTTAAGGAACTTACCAGAAAACAGGAAGGAGGAAGAATCAGCTAGTTTACATTATATAGTATAGAGATGCACGCACTTCATCATTAATATGTAGCTATTTATAGCATTTTGTTCTTATTGTACTGTAAAATCTTGAAGAACTTCAGCATGTAGAGGAACCATCATGTGAGCCGGTCAGGTGTAAAGACCTTCCGGTGAAAAGTCAAATTACTGTCAATGATGACATAAATTCTTCCTCCTTCCTGTTTTCTGGTAAGTTCCTTAACTGAGGTGGGCGTTGTCACCACTTGCTTTATTCTCATGTGTAATGTTGGATATTTTTATATTGTAGGCCAGTCCGTTGTTTTCTATGTCCTGTATTTAAGCTGATGATGGCTTGTGTAAAGCCGAAACGCGTCCTTTTATGATTTTTAACAATAATAAATAACCTTGTGGTACTTACCTCTTCGAGTTTTTTTTTTTTTGTAACAGGTTATTTATTTTATACTGTCCATCTAGCTGCGTCCCTGCGTACAATATTAAATGATGAGTGTAAAATGTGTGGACATCAACTATAGGAAACATGTACTACTGTTTAATATAATGCACTTTACAGTTTTTTACAAAGGCATCCATCATTTGTCGAAGTGAAGCCAGCCTAGATCTTTTTATCTCCTTTCTCCCCTAGTGTTGACATTATCAAATAGTAATGATTTTATTAGAAATTTAACTCTTCTCTAAGACATTGCAGTTGTACATATTTCCGATCTCATGCCATCATTAGCGCAAAATTCAAACAAGTTTTACCTTCCTCCATGTTGAACACTAGCTAAATAAAACAGACCTATAGAAAGCTTCAATTTCTGAGAGACAGCTTATTTCCAACGCTTCCACTCTTCAGCAATCTTACTTTAAGTGACCACCGTACATTATTACTAACCATATGTAGCATTCGGACATGAATACGGAGAACCAAAGGAGTTTCTGGCCAACAAAGGTAGTTATTGAATTTGGTAAAAGTATTTCTATCTATTGCTACGCGGATCTTCTTCGTCGCAGTCTCATTAACTGTTTAAGCTACCTCCAAGATATTTAAATTTCTCAACTCTCTCTATACGTTGGTTGTTTATTGTCAACTGTACTTGCAACTTGTCAACTGTCCAATCACTATGTGACTACTTTTTCATGTTTCACTGTTCGTATCTTCACTATTCGAATTTGCTAAAACTTATGCTAAAATAGCAGTTCCGTCAGTGGCGTAGAATTTGGGAAGGGTCAACAATTCACTTTCCCCTGTCGTACACCTCTGGTAGTAGCCAGAAACGATTATTTATCATAATTTAGTTGAGTCTACAGCATCTACACTTTCTGCTAGGTATGACACGGATATACCAAATAGTTTTAAAATATTATTTTTTTTTAAATAATTTATTCTTTATTTAAAACGTTAAGAACTATTTGTACCCGGTACTGTAAAGCTATTTAACATATTATCCTTATCATTCTTGGCAGAAAGTGTAGGTATTGTACACCCTACTAAATGATGTTAAATAATCGTTTCTGGCTACTACCAGAGGCGTACGACAGGGGAAAGTCAATGGTTGACCCTTACCAAATTCTACGCCACATTTTAGCATAATTTTTAGATTCTCCAATACTTTCTATGTATTGTATGTAAGTAATAATAATGTAATCTTCATTCGTAACGATAAATTCATTAGTTTCCGAGACATTTAAACTTCAAAATGAAACGGCACAGTTATTTTAATTAATGTATTATGCCACTTCGTTTTAATTTCAAATATCTCGAAAACTAACGACTATATCGAATAAAGAATATATTATTTACATATAAAGTATTGGAGAATCCAAAAATTGCACTAAAATAGCAATTCTGCCGGTGGCGCAGAATTTGGGAAGGGTCAACCATTCACTTTCCCTCGTCGTACGCCATTGGTAGTAGTCAAAACGTTTGTTTAACATAATTTAGTAGGGTGTACGTGTACAGTACCTTCACTTGCTGCCAAGTATCACAAGGATATGTCAAATGGTTTTTAGTAACTACAATGAAATGAAAAAATTGAATTTTGCATCTTAGATTTAAAGTGGGTTTATCTCAAAAACGGTTGAGTTTAGCGAGGTAAATGTAGTTTACCTTTTTTAAGTAAAATTAATAGTGGAATAAATAGTTTTGACCTCAAAATTATGTAGAGTGAAGGATAAAAAAATTGAACATATTAATTGAGCGCTGAAAGACGTATGTCCGTACCCTCTGGGTATTATATAATTTTTGGAGGGGTATTTAGGTTTCTCGTCGCAAAAAAACCCCCAATTACCAAAGTTCGTGTTGTTATCCCATGTCTGTCAGGAAATATTCAAAAATAAATAAAATAAAAGTTTAACTTTGACACCCTGTATTTCGGTTATTACCTACCAACGTTCGTACTAAGGTAAATTAGCTTAAATCGACCTATTTTAAGCTCAGAAATCTAAGGTTAAGCTATGGCCCATTCATTACCAAACACCCTGTATTTTTTATATTTGAAATGATCTAGTTCCCAAAAATACGGTTCTGTAGAAAACAAAATGATAAAGGTTTAGAATAAAATGGATGGGTATTAACTAGCGATAAGATGTTTATTAATTACTATTTTATTATTTCGTCAATTTAATATTTTGAACTTTCAAGGACAGTGCATAGTATTGATAGAGCCATCATGCTAGGAATATAACAGTGTGGTGCCTACAGCAAAGTCTGAGCGATATCGAAGAAGATAAAATCCTCGGGCCGTGTGAATTGGTGTTTTTAATAACACAATATTTTCCAATCTTTAAGACTAATTATTGTAATATCATATATCATATAGCCATACGTCAGGAGGATATAAAAAGATCATTAGTCAAAAAATACTGTACTGATATCCAAGAAAATAGAAACTACTTATATATATATATATATATATATATATATATATATAAAGAAAGTCAAAGACAGTAACGGGTTACTGGTAAAACAACAGACAGTTGAAGGTAACCGGGAACGACCCAATACTAAGGAAGCAATAAAAAACGGGTGCTTCTAAGTGAGTGTCTTTTATTAAAAGTCAAGCTTTCGCCACATAATTTTGGGCTTCATCAGAACTTGCTATAATGGAAAAACATTCTTTACAATCATCATAATTAAAGATGTTATTTTTAATCTTACCTAAATGTTGACACTATTTCTTAGTGCATAATAAAAGTGCATATCAATTTTATTATGCACTAAGAAATAGTGTCAACATTTAGGTAAGATTAAAAATAACATCTTTAATTATGATGATTGTAAAGAATGTTTTTCCATTACAGCAAGTTCTGATGAAGCCCAAAATTATGTGGCGAAAGCTTGACTTTTAATAAAAGACACTCACTTAGAAGCACCCGTTTTTTATTGCTTCCTTAGTATTGGGTCGTTCCCGGTTTAGTTACCTTCAACTGTCTGTTATATATTATTTAAAGACTAACGCGAAAAGATAAGATAAGAAACATATTATTTTAGGAAAGAACAATCCCACAATAAGGTATTATTAAAAAATTAAAAGCAGAAAATACTGTTGTTTATTTGTAGTAATTTAAAATGCTACATAGATAAAATGTTGTGACATATCTCGCAACAAGGGAAAAACAAGAAAACAAAAAACAGAATTGTATGCAGATGGAAGGCAACCATAAATACGTACTTCTGCCTATTTCTCCAGATATAAGCTAGAAATAGACCATGTTCGGGACACTGAAATATCCAGGTAGATGACAACTTTTAGTTATTGTAGACCTAAAGGATGAAAACCTACCTGTTATTACCTGCCTAGAGTTCTCGTCCGTTTTTTTAATTATAGTCGATTCGCTAATCTGAGACAACTGTCTACAGAGTCTACACTACAATCACAATAAAGATGCACTAGAAATAAACAAGCACGAGGAGCAACCCCAAATCATGATTTGGGAGTGCTCCTCGACCCTCGAACATTCAACGTGTCTTGGTTTGTTTATTTCTATATAGTGCATTTTTATTGTGCAAAAACCGCTAATTTTTTAGATTTTTTGCACTCCATTAAAAAGCTAAATAGTTAACATAAAATTACAAAATTTAATTTTTTAGAACATTGAATAAGCTTCAAAATGCCGATTTTTTAAAGTTAAAAAGGTAATTTGTTGCTTCGCAAATTGCAAAATAAATTAAAATTGTTCTTTGTTAATAACTTTTACTAAAACTAACTTAGAACTTTGGTGTTTCACCCAAAGTTGGGTATTGGGGTACTTAACAAACCCTCAAAATTTGAGACCGATTAATTAATTAATTTTAAAGGTAATCTATTTGTTTCTCCCAGAGACCTTTGTTTTGCAATAACATAAGACAGAAAATAATGAAGATTCTGCGCATGCCAAATTAAAGTAGACAAGTGATACTATCAAAATGTATTATAAAAAGATAAAAAATTATCTAATATGTATAGTTAGAAATCCTAATGCCAAATTTTTGAAATTTTATAGTTTATGAACATTTAGATAACTTTAAAAATATTATCCGTAGAAAAATATTTTTACATATTCGAAAAGCTGGTATTTTACACCGATTTTTAAAAATGTCGTTCAAATGGTGACTAGTCGTAGTAAGTAAGGGAGGAGCTGGGAGCCGACAAATACATGAGTTCAAAAACTAAAAAAGCAACTTAAAACTAAGTTTTAGAGGCGAGCACGATAAGTGTCATAAGACAATAGAAACCGCACGTCCCGGCACTCCCCCATGTCGCCCCGTCCCGTTGTATGATGCTTTTCATATCAGACGAATTATCAACGTGCCCCGTAAGACAGCCGTGTCGTCCACGTCCCCGTCCTAACATAAATCCGGCTTAATATTTCAATGTAAAGAAGCTTTCGTGCCGAATATTGATTCAAGCAAAGAGGCACAGTTCACAGTGCATAAATAGTAAATATGTATTGTTTACTCCCTCATTTACATTTTTAGTCCTGGGGACCGGTTAAATTTTTTTAGATCATGATGAAAATTTTTTAACGAGATAATATAATTGATATTAATATTATAGACACCTACACCGCCACAAAAATAAAGCAAAAAAAAATATGTTTTTAGGCCCCAGGGACCCGGTCAAAGAAATAATTTAATTCGGCCTATGTTTGGTACACAGTATTAAGACGACTATACAGGGTGTTTGGTAAAGAATGGGCCATAGCTTAACCGTAGATTTATGAGTTAAAAAGGTCAATTTAAGCTAACTTACCTTAGTACAAAAGTTGATAATAACCGAAATACAGGGTGTCAAAGTTAAACTTTTATTTTATTTATTTTTGAATATTTCCTGACAGCCATGGGACAACAACACGAAATGTGGTAAGTGGTGCTGGTATTGTACAATCTACTAAATTATGGTAAACAAACGTTTCTGGCTACTACCAGACGCGTACGACGGGGGAACATGAATTGTTGACCCTTCCCAAATTCTATGCCACTGGCGAAATTGATATTTTAGTGCAATTTTTTTTATTCCCAATACTTTCTATATAAAAAGCACACTCTTCATTCGTAACGATAAAGCCATTAGTTTTCGAGATATTTGAAGCTAAAAACGAAGGAGCATAATACATTAATCAAAATAAGTGTGCCCTTTCATTTTTAACTTCAAATCAGGCGCGGATCTAAGGGGGGGTCAATGGAGTCAATTGCCCCCTCCTTGAGACCTCGCCTGGTGTCTACTGACACTTTTTTTCTTTTTTTTTTTTTTCTTTCTCATAATCCATAGTACCCTTCAGGGCGTTGGATGTCGGGTTCCGTCTCTTATCCATTTCTTGCAATCGCTTCTATTGGTGGCCAGGTTCTTCATATCTCTTATACTCATGTGTCTCCTTTCATATATATCCTGGATCTAGTCCATCCATGTCTTCCTCGGCCTTCCCTTTTTCCTTTTGTTTCTCATTTTGGCTTCATGTACCTTCTTTGTTAGTCTCTTTTGCTACATTCGTTGTATGTGGCCAAACCAGCTCAATTGTTTGTTTTTGATCTTCATCATTATCGGTTCTTGTTCCAGATCTTTTCTTATATCTTCATATCTGAATCAATCCAACTTCGTATGCCACTTTTTAACCCTAGAAGATCACACCTATTTTTTTTTAAATAAACCGCACACATGGGTATCAGATACCTACCCAATGATTTTTTGTGAAGAAATAATAAAAAGTATATATTTTATGATTTCCAGTGACTCTCTGATCACTATTGAATATATAAGAATAATTAAATCAATCATTTTATTTTCTGTCTTTTAACTTTAGTACCACAAAAGAAAAAAATATTAAAAATACCTAAAAATAATTAACAAACATTTTCTAACAAACCGGGAACATAATTCAAACTATTTTAATTTAATTTAACAACAAAATGGTCTTTCTAACTAAAATATAACACCTTTTGATTATAAAACCTATATTCTTTCTTAGCCAGGTATTTCAGTTTCACTCATTTTAGTGAGTACATTCATAAGACAGTGTGGCCCTATGCTCCATGCATTATGCTTTATCGCAAGCTGAGCATGCACGCTTTGATTTTCCATGTTTGCCTTTGCAGAAATAACCCAGTTTGCTTTATTAAAGTGGGGTGTTGTTAGGTCATTAACTTGAACGCACACTTGATCGCAAACCTCACACATGGGTACTACATACCCTAGCCTGTATTCAATAAATTTTCGTGATTGGAAATATTGCTCAAATGAGACCGTAACTACACATCCGTCCTTGGCAGACTAGAGACTGAATTTACATAAAGCAGCATTACCATTGAAATGCATCTGCGGAAGCTACATGCAGTTAAGTGTCGCGATGGGTATCTCACACTTAAGTGTGAGCTTCCAGGGTTAAGGAAGAGATAATTACGATTTAATAAAACCCCAAAATAAGAGCTGCTTCTAGAAGGATGTCCAACGTATTATGTAACCGTGACCTAAAATTCACATTAAGGATCCCTCTACTTCACTCCTTCGTGTTCTCGGTCTTACTGTATGGTGTCTAGTCTTGGATTGTAAATAAAATCGATCTAAATCGCCTTCAGGCTTTCGAGGTGTGGTGCTATAGAAGAATTTTAAGAGTTTCTTGGGTGAAGAAGATTCGAAACTCCACAATACTAGAACGTCTCAGCAAGACTACTGATATTATAAAAAGCATCAAGAAAAGAAAAGATGGAGTCTTTCGGACATGTAATGAGAGGTCCCAAATATAAGTTGCTACAAAATATTATGTAAGTGAAAATAGCAGGCAAACGCAGTCCAGAAGTAAGAAGAACTTCATGGTTGATTTAGGATGGCAGTGAATAAAATTAAGATAACTATGATGGTAACCAACGTTCTGAAAGGACATGGTTCATGAAGAAGAAGAAAATAACAGCTCACCCCGAAAAGGAATCCTGTGTACGCTAGTGACAAGAACATTTTTATTTCATTGCCCCCTCCTTACAAGGTTGCTGGATCCGCCGTTGCTTCAAATATTACGAAAACTAATGACATTATCGTTACGACTGAAGAGTATATTATTTGCATAGAAATTATTGGAGAATCTAAAAATTGTGCTAAAATATCAGTTTCATCAGTGGCGTAGAATTTGGGAAGGGTCAACTATTCACTTTCCTCTGTCGTATGCCTCTGATAGTAGCCAGAAACGATTATTTAACATAATTTAGTAGGGTGTACAGTGCCTACACTTTCTGCCAAGTATCACACATATATATGTCAAATTATTTTAAAGTATGTATTCTTTTTTAAATAATTTATTCTTTATTTAAAACTTTAAGAACTATGTGTGCCCGATACTATAAAACTATTTGACATATCCTTATGTGGTACTTGGCAGAAAGTGTAAGTACTGTACACCCTACTAAATTATGTTAAATAATCGTTTGTGGTTAATACCAGAGGCGTACGACAGGGGAAAGTGAATGGTTGACCCTTCCCAAATTCTACGCCACTGATGAAACTGCTATTTTAGCATAATTTTTAGATTCTCCAATACTTTCTATGCAAATAATATTCTCTTCATTCGTAACGATAAAGTCATTAGTTTTCGAGATATTTGAAGTTAAAAATGAAAAGGCACACTTATTTTGATTAATGTATTATGCTCCTTCGTTTTTAGCTTCAAATAGCTCGAAAACTAATGGCTTTATCGTTACGAATGAAGAGTATGTTTTTTATATAGAAAGTATTGGAGAATTCAAAAATTGCACTAAAATAACAATTCCGCCAGTGGCGTAGAATTTGGGAAGGGTCAACCATACATGTTCCCCCGTCGTACGCCTCTGGTAGTAGGCAAAAACGTTTGTTTAACATAATTTAATAGATTGTGTTGGTGTCCCATGCCTGTCAGGAAATATTCAAAAATAAAAGTTTAACTTTGACACCCTATATTTCGGTTATTATCACCTTTTGTACTAAGGTAAGTTAGCTTAAATCGACCTATTTTAAGCTCAGGAATCTAAGGTTAAGCTATGGCCCATTCGGTGCTACTTCGGTATGCGGTCTACGGCAGAGTTTCTAGTTTGGTATGCGGTCTACCGTCTGATATGCGATCTACGGCAGTTTAGCTGATTCGGCATGCGGTCTACGTACAAAAACAAATTAGAGAAACTATTACAAACTTTTTATTTATTATTTATATTTATACTTTACTTTACTTGTCATACTTGTGCTTTACTTCACACTTCACGTGTTATTCTGTCTAAATCCCGAACCGAGGATTAGCGGCGTGTAATTTGGGTTGCCTATATAAACTTGAATCAACGAAATGGGCCTTGAGTGTTAATTTAAAACGCTGAAAAGACCGTTTAGTGATAATAAAAAGGGTGGGTTGTGATTGCGCGCAGCAGTCAAATACCTCCTGACCTGCGGTTCTCTCACTCTAATACCCGTAAGTTGGGTTTGGACCGAAGGGTTAGGTCTTCCTCCTTTCAGGCAAAAACCGATATTTACTGCGGTTGTATGATATTTAATATTAAAATAGTATTGGATGTGGTAGAATGTAGACTCTTTGTATAATTACCAATTGAACAGTGAAGCTGTTAGTAATAATAAAATAGTAATGTTTGTAATAGTTTCTCTAATTTGTTTTTGTACGTAGACCGCATGCCGAATCAGCTAAATTGCCGTAGACCACATATTAGACGGTAGACCGCATACCGAAGTGGCACCGCCCATTCTTTACCAAACACCCTGTATAGAATTTTTATCATTGTATGAATTAACCAACTAACCAATTTAATAAAATTTCTACCGCTCACACTGGTGTTGAACCGACTATACTCTGAGGCGACTTAGAGTGGCGGTGGCGACACAGGGTCGTAAAAAGGGTTTTCGCAATGCACCTGTAGGTACACGCTTTCCAGGTTTAATTTAAATTGGTTAAATCCCACTGTAGAATCTGTCACTTTTAAAACCCACCAGATACATTTTGTACATGTGACTACTCATAAAAGAAGTATCAACTCAACTGAGCAACTACCTTACAACAAACTAAAGAATAGAGATGGGCGATAAGAATCAAAAATGTAACGTGACCCGCGATTCCGATATTTTTGACAAAACATTTTATAAGCTGTACAATAATAAACCTTAAATATTAACATAAAAAAATAATTAATTTAATTATTAAATATAAATATTAAATTAGAAATAACATAGTTGTCACTTGTCACCATAAGAGTTACATTGGAGAATAAAATGTTTAAACTGAATATTTCTTATCGTTCGGTATGATGTTTTTGCACAAGCCAATCATATTTAGAGTCATTCGAAAAATCGAGACTCGTGCAGTAACCTTGCGGTATGAAATAATATACATGACATATACATTAATATACATGAAATATACATTTATTTATTTGAAGTTTATAATTTTATATCGACTTATATTAATTATAATATTATACAGGGTGGTTCATCTTATTCGCCTCGGTGTCTGTACGGAAAACCACTTAATATTTAAAAAAAATTCTTCAAAGAAATATACAGGGCCATTAATACTGCAATATAAAAATATGTAATGTGAATTATACAGGGCGCTCCAAAAAAGAGTGGTATATCAAAGGTATATTTTTTCTTATGGAATGCCCTATATCTGATGACATTATTGAATTTATCTTAAAAAATAAGCTATACTTTCATAAGGGTTCCCTATACCTAAATACAGGGTGTTTTGATTTATTTCGATTTTTATAAACATGTAAGGTTTTAGAAAAAAATAAATATCTACGAATCTAAGAATCAGTAACAAATCCTTTCTTGGATCTTAATAATAGACTATTCAGTATACTTAAACGGATGCTTATTGCAACAAAGTTTCTTACAGGGTGGTCAAAATAAGAGATTGTTTTATTAACAAATTCAAGCTGTAATAACTTACTTATTTTAAATGGAACACCCTGTATCTTACTAGTCTATCGCGTAGAAAATTTACTTAGCTTTCAATTTGTATTAAGGTTTCCTATACCTATCTTTTTACAGGGTGGTCCAAATATTATATTGTTCTATTAATAAATTCAAGCTGTAATAACTTACTTATTTTAAATGGAACACCCTGTATCTTACTAGACTATCGCGTAGAAAATTTACTTAGCTTTCAATTCTTATTAGGGTTTCCTATACCTATCTCCCTTCATATTTTAAATATTTAAAGATTTCCTAATTTGCAAGCTTTAAAAATTAGAATTAAGTGCCTGTGTCGTGGTTATGTACAACACATCACCAACACCGACAATATACTTAGACAATATATTGTCATTAATAAAATTTTCATTATTATAATGTAATCACACAGAGTGTTGTATTATATTGGTTGATATTGGCCTACATGTGACATTGAATAATATGTTTATATTAAACTGCATACCCAATATTAGATGCCGTATTCTGGAAGATATTTAAATTATATTTCATTCCGTATAAGTATTTTCCATATCTTAAACCGACGGTTATTAAGTAAATTTAAGAACACCACTTTTTGTTGAAATCTTTGAATCGCAATTACAAACAATTAAATGCAATGGCTACTATGACGAAAACGAGCCTATTGTACAAAAATATGTAAAAATGGGTATTTACAGAATTTATATCTACAGAATAATATGTATAATGAGAGTGTTTACATGGAATAGAGATTTTAAATATTTTCCATTATAAAGAATAGAATATCGAGTATGTCATTTAAAATAAGAACACTCTGTGTGATTAAATGATAAAAATGTGAATTTTATTAACGAGAGTATCTTGACTAAGATATTTAAGTGTATTGCCGGTGTTGGTGATGTGTTGTACATAACCACGACATAGGTACTTAATTCTAATTTTTAAAGCTTACAAATTAGGACATCTTTAAATATTTGAAAAATGAAGGGAGATAGGTATAGAAAACTCTAATAACAAATGAAAGCTAAGTAAATTTTCTACGCGATAGACTAGTAAGATACAGGGTGTTCCATTTAAAATAAATAAGTTATTACAGCTTGAATTTGTTAATAGAACAATCTCATATTTTGACCACCCTGTAAGAAATTTTGTTGCAGTAAGCATCTGTTTAGGTATGCTAAATAGTCTATTATTAAGATCCAAGAAAGAATTTGTTACTGATTCTTAGATTCGTAGATCTTTATTTTTTTCTAAAACCTTACATTTTCATAAAAATCGAAATAAATCAAAACACCCTGTATTTAGGTATAGGGAACCCTTATGAAAATATAGCTTTTTTTTAAGGTATATTCATAAATATCATCAGATATAGGGCATTCCATAAGAAAAAATATAACTTTGATATACCACTCTTTTTTGGAGCACCCTGTATAATTCACATTATTTTTAGATTGTAGTACTAAAGGCCCTGTATATTTCTCTGAAGAATTTTTTTTAAATATCAAGTGGTTTTCCGTACAGAGACCGAGGCGAATAAGATGAACCACCCTGCATGTATAAGATATTATATAAAATTATATTTTAATAATATATTTTAATTATATCGTTTTATATAATTAACCTGATTAAAATTATTATTATAACATGTTTAAACTTTTATATATACTGTATTGTTTTTATAACAACTTGAGAAAACTGGATCGATTTGGCTAACTTTAATTTTAAAATATTTGTTTAAAATAAAAGTAAATTAAGGCCCAGTCTTTTCACACCTCCGAATAAATATTTATCGGGAAGTTTATCCGACAGATTACACGTAGAACTGTCAGATAAACTTCCCGATAACTAGTTATTCGGAGGTGAAAAGACCGGGCCTTAATCAAATAAAATTAGATAAAATTAAATAAAAATAGACATATAAAATTAAATAAAATAAATAAAACTAGATTAAATTAATTAAGATTGTATAAAATTAAATAAAATTATATAAAATTAAATACAGTGAACTCTCCCTTAAAATCCCTTAGTCGTTCCGCATAAAGTGTCCGTTTAAAGGAGGTGTCCGTTAAAGAGAAAAAAATATATGTTAACTTAAGTAAAATATAATGAAAATATTAGTTTATCGTTACATAAAACAAAGAAGTTGTGGATGAAACGCAGCATGGTCTAGGAACTAAAGCTCGGATTTATAGGCAACAAAAATTGAAGAAAAAAACGCCTATATAGGCAAAGATTTTTATTAAAAAAGGCAGGAACATTAACATTTAGGCAAAATATAGGCAATAAAGGAATATAACTTATTATTTATTGTACAAAGTGAATTAACGTAATATTAATTTGAGGCAGGTATATTTACACATCATAATCATAACATTGGTATAAATAAACTAGCGACTAAATAACTGTTAATTAATAATTAAACATTGTAACCACTTAAAATTTTATCATTAATAGAAACAACTAAATGTTTTTCAATATTTTCGGTCTTAAAACTATGTCTTCGATCACTTAAAATTAATTTGTACATTGAAAACGAACGTTCGACATCGACAGATGTAATTGGAGCATATTTCAGAGCGGATAATAAATCTGGCATAATTTGTAATTCCTCGGAAAATGTCCCATTCAAAACTTTAGCAACATTAGATAAAAACGAAAAACCTTCATTCTTGTCGAAAACATATTTCATTTTTTTAAAAATTAATTGACCGTTACTTCCAGGTGCCGATTTAATTTTCGTCTTTAAATTATCTATTAATTTTACTGACTCACATAAATTTATCTCTTGTTTTTCTAATAAGGTAATTGTGGTAACTATTAATTTATAATTGTCATTGATATAAGCGAGTTCCTGTTTCAATTTGGGATTTTATTTATTTATTTATTTTCAACGGGACACTGCCCAATAAGATTACAAGTTTATAAGTCCAATATACATAATACATGTGTCAATAATAATAAAACTACAATAAAATAGTAATAATAAAACAATAATACAATAAAATATAAATATCACAAACTTAAACACATAAATCAGATTCATATATCACAATAATGAATATCCAACAACTACTCAAACAAACAAACGTCTGAGGCCAGAGATGAATTCAGACTTCGGTGCAAAGAAATCTAGATCAGGTTGAGTGTTTGCCCATCTTAGTGCTCGAGATAAAAAGTTGTTATATGCATAGTTGGTTCTATGGATAGGAACATAGAATGTTTGATTTAATCGAGTTCTGCGGAGAGGTACATGGAGACCAACCTGCTCAAGTAGCTGAGGACACAAAACTGTTGAATTAATTATGCCATAGAGCATCCTTGCATCCTTAATTACTCGTCGGTCACGCAATGAGAGAATACCCAATTGGGTTTCAATTTGATAATAATTTAACTGATTTAACTCAAAAGGTATACCCAGTTTATATGCTATGTACCTTAAGAACTTGTGTTGGACTGTCTCGATTTTTGTTATGTAAATATTGTAAGATGGAGACCAAACACAAGAACAATACTCTAGATGAGGTCTAACTAAAGAACAATATAGTAATTTAATTGCATCAATATTCTGAAAGTCTCTAGTGCATCTTTTTATAAAACCAAGCATTTGTAAAGATTTGGAAATATTTGATGTATAATGTGATTCAAATAAAAGTTAACAGTCTAAATTAATTCCCAAATCACTAATTTCAGTAACCCAGTCAACAGGAATATTCTGTATATTATAATTATATTCTATTGGGTCTCTCGATCGTCCAAAAGAAATAGCATGACACGTAGATTCATTCAGGGCCATGGCATTCAACATACACCACTCACTCAACCGATCAAGATCATGTTGAAGATTAATACAGTCTTCTGTGTTGTTGATAATTGTATAGAACTTTAGATCATCTGCAAAAAGCAGAGGTGAACTGTGTCGGAAGCAGTGGTGTATATCATTGATGAATATGTTAAATAACAGGAGCCCCAAATGTGAACCCTGAGGTACTCCTGAATGAACCTTAATCTCACTGGAAACAAAATCCCTGATACGCACCATCTGAACTCGGTCAATCAAGTATGTTCTCAGCCACTCAAGAAGTGGACTATTAACACCCATTTGTTTAAGTTTAAATATTAAAATATTATGGTTGACCCGATCAAAGGCCTTGGAGAAATCGGTGTATAGTGCATGTACCCTACAACCCCTCTCCAATGCCTTCCTCAGGAAGTCCACAAATACTAGTGTGTTACATTCGGTTGATCTTTTATTCCGAAATCCAAATTGTTGGTCTACTAGTTGTTTTTCAAGTGAAGCTTTAAGATAGTCACATACAAAACATTCAAATATCTTTGGTATTACACTAATTATACTAATGGGCCTGTAATTATTCACCAATGAATTATCTCCCGCTTTATAAATGGGTGTTAAAAACTATTTTTCCAACATTCTGGAAATTCACCCGTATTTAAGGATAGATTAAAGATGTGAAAAAGAGGTCTGGATAATATAAAACAACAGTTCTTGAGAAAGCTAGGAGGCAATCCATCAGGACCAGGACCCTTATTCGCATCCAGTTCTGATAATTTTAGATAAATTTTTTAATATTTTTTTTGCTTCTCGAATGGCTTCGGAAATATCATCATCAAATTCTGAGATAACTAATTCTATTTCATTGCAGTGTTCAAAGTAAAAAAACTGCTTCGAGCCAGGTTCCCCACCTTGTAATTACTGGTTTAGGTGGCAAAGGGACACCGGGAAGTCTTTCTTTATATATTTGCACCCTCAACGGAGCCTTTACAAAAACTTTTTTCATAAAATTTATAAAATTATTTACCGACGGAAACAGATTTCTTATTTCTTCAGCAATTATATTTACCCCGTGGGCTACACAAGTGCAATGAATTAAATTAGGATAAAAAATCTTTAAATTAACAGCAGCTTTTAACATATATGCCGCAGCATCTGGAAGCATTAAAACTATTTTATTCACTGGTATAGGGTTGGGTAAAAAGAGGTTTGTTAAACTATCTTGTATAAATCGACTTATTGTTAAATTGTTTGTTTTTTCCAATTCTTTAACGGCAACTAAATACGGTTTTCTCGCAAAGTTTTCGTTCAAAATTCCAATCATTAAATTAGCTATATACCTGCCGCATACATCTGTCGTTTCGTCCACGATAATATACAAAAAATTGCCCTCTAACTCCCGCTTAATTTTTGAAATACATTCCACATAACATTTTTCCACAGTATGTTTTCTCAATGTACTCTCGTCCGGTAAGGATTTATTAAGATATTTTTCGAAAAAGCATTTAAAACTAGGGTTATTAACTTTATATAGAGGAATGTTGGATGCAATCATCATCTGGCATAAATCAAATTTAAATGCGTCTTCCTCCTTTTTTTTGAACTGCTTAAACTATCCCGCAGAGATATTTGGGCTAACTTAGAGGAATTTAATTTTTCCAAATTACGTTTATGAAGTGGGGTTCCACAATGCTGGTCAATAAAGTACTTTTTTCTACTTGAAATCTGAGAATTTAAAAAAAATAATTAGTATTCTAAAACCGCTTTAGAATTTAGTTATGTTGTGGGACGGGAAAAAAAGAGAAAAAATAAAACTTACCGATTTGCCGCATGGTTTACAAAATGCTCCATCTCCTTCTAGAGAAAGTTCCGAATAAGGTGCGATCCATAGCCTTAATTTAGATGTCATCTTTTCACACAAATGTCTAAAACGTTTTAAAACGTGTTCTTTGCTTTTCGGTATACGCAACAAAACTAAACTAGGATATAGCAATTTGTGACTAAACTCTGATACAGTAACCGACTGTACAACTGATAATACACTAATAAAGCTTAGGGATTTCCAAATAGTTAACCCTCAAGTCTCGATCAGGTACATTTTCCTAGGAATCTGTTATATAAACAAACCATTGATATTTTATTATTGACCCAAAATTTTATTATAGAATGGTTTGGTAATAGAATAATATCATGGGTAGTACCATGAAATTTTAAAAAAGGCACAAATAGGCGGAATTTACGAAAAAAGGCAAAAAGTGCAAAAAACAATTATAATAGGCAAAATAGGCAAAAAAAGGCATTTTGCCTATAATCCGAGCTTTACTAGGAACAAAAGAACTTTTCGATTTTCTCTCTCCATTCTTCTATCAAATTTATTTAGCCAGTGTGTCATGATTTTCCTTGCCATACACGACTTCTTATTGCTAGATCATTCGATAGGTAATTGTTCTACGTGTGAACCCTTGAACCAACGAGGATTTTTACTTTTCCTGGTTACCAGTGGCTTTTCTTTGTTCCCCATCATTTTGGAGCAAAATAGAATTGCGATCCTATCTTTAGAACCCACTGTCACTGTACCTTTGTCCTTTCAGGGCATAAGTTATTTTGCGTAATACTCTAAACTCTAAAAAATAATCCCGTCCCATCTGCGTTAAAAATGTCTCGCGGAGAGTATACTTTCATTAAAGTGAGCAGTTTTTCCTTTCAATTAGAAACCACTAATACATCTACAGCAGTTGCTTTGCCAAATACAGATTTGAAAGAAATATTTTGTCGCTTACAAAATTTCTCGAGCAATCCACAAGAAGATTTCTTATCAACACTTAGTTCCGTTATAACTTCTAATGCCTTTTCTTGAACAATTTTACCAGAAATAGGAATATTTTTTCAGACCGCACTTTACAGAACCAGTCGAAAACAACAATAACCGAGGGTGCTGCACTAGACCGATAATAATTATTATTATCGGTCTAATGTTCGGTATCGGTTTCTAAGTTTCTTTTGGCTTCTAGGTTGCCCCTCTCAGAAAACTGATTAAATTAAATCACTTTTATATTTGAAAATTTCACTGGCTTGAGGTTTTCCAATTCGAAATTTTTCTGCTAACTGTCTAACAAAGGTCTCACACTTATGGTCTAACACTTATGCGTCTCCCCATAATGAACTAAATAGATTTTTTCTTTCAAACTTAAAAACTTCCTTTTGGCGGACGCCATATTATTCACGTTGCAAAATGTTCAAAAACTAAAATTGTTTCAATTACCTTACATACATATTTATTTACATGTTCAAAGATAGACCCAAAGTTTATTGTGAAATTTAATCCGAAAATAAAATTGTTAGGAAAAAAATCACTCATAAAAATACAAGGTCTATTGAAAATGCTTAATCAGACATTTCGGTTACAATTCTTGAATACTTGTTCCAGTCAAACCACAATTTAATAAGTTGCTGGTGTCGTATTTCTTTCTTTGACGGACACATACAATAAATTTTTATTTCTTACATAAGTAATAAAACTGTAGTGCTGATAACGTGAACAGTATCAAATATCACGTCGTGGGCATCTGTATTGATTTGAAATAATAAAAAATGTAGTTTTATATTGTAAAATATGTGGAAAAAAACATTAATTTTTTTCATTTAAGTACTGTCCGAATTTACGTCTCATTTACTGTACACGTCCGTTGTTGAGAGTGTCCGTCGAAGGGAGTTAATGGTACAGGTTCATATATCGCCGAATGGTTTTTGTTTTAAAAACCGTCCGTATAGAGGAGGTGTCCGGCGAAGAGAGGTGTCCGTTAAGAGAGAGTTTACTGTAAAATCGAATCGGATCAAATCGAATCCAATAAAATCGAATCAATTAAAAGATATATAAAAAAAGGCATAAAATAAAATGTCATTAACCCAAACATAGTAATAACGCGCTATCTACGAAGTATTCACTTCTGTCGGCACTCCCCAAGTCTCGTTCTTTTTTTCATTATCTGAGTAGAATCTTCGTCTACTCTGCAACTACAAAAGAAAGAAAGTCCCGGGGCCGGCACTTTTCAAATCCAAAAATACACTTTCATCGTGAATCACGTTTTAAAATCACAAATACGAATCAGTGCACGAACGTGATCGCGCATCTCTGTTAATCCAGTTTGAGAGAAACGTCAAAACATCTTGTATGTATCTTGTCATCCATCAAAGGTTTTTGTACTGTCTACTGTCTATGACTTATTTTAACAAAATCTTATGACGGAGTGATGGGAAAAAATCTAGACCAAACAATAAAAAGTAACAACATTTTCTCAGCTCATTAATGAAGATGAATCATAATTATCCAGTGCGTTGCCTGCAGTCGTAATGTACACCTTGACTTTCTGCCAAAGATGGTTGTGAAATAGTTGTATCTGTATCCTGTAAGTAGAAATAACAATTCAGACAGTAATCAGAAACAATTAATAATTAATGCCATGGGCATTTGTTCAAGAAGAAACGTTTTCCTTTCAATATGCTTTTTGCAAATGGTAAGTTGACTTTTAGTTATAACACAAAAAGTGTCTTAATGGAGGCTTCCTCTTACAGGTAGCTGTGGTGGAAAGACAGGTGTTTGATTTCCTGGGTTTTCTGTGGATTCCAATATTAGTCAACTTCTTTGAAATAATATTTATCATATTTGGTTTTTTTGGTGCTTACCAATACCGCCCAAAATACATCATAGCAGTAAGTAATACATTTTTATTCATAATTAAGTATTTGGGCAAAAATAATATGTATTGTTGTTGTAGTATTTATTATGGCACCTTTTCTGGATTGGCTGGAACATTTTTATGATATGTTTATACCTAAATGTTGCTGGATTAGACCATGAGGTAAATGTTTTATCTATATTTTTTTTATCTATAATGATCTCACCACTATCTTATTTGTTTGAGGCATTGCAGATTTATTATTATTATTAGGTTTACATTGTAGGTTTTTGAGTCTGTGTATGTACACTGAGCATCAGAGTAAATGGACCATCCATAACAAATTTAAGACAGTTTTTATCTTTTTATTGTTTTCTTATTTATATCAAATCTTGTAGCACATAGGTAGGGTTACCATAATTTATTAAGGCCAAATCCGAACAGGGGGTAGTCCAAGGGGTTGTAGAAATTGTTTTTTTTATTTATTTATTTATTAATGGGATAAACCCAATACATACAAAATACAATAAAGCAGAGCTTTCATCGTAATTATAAAAATATTAAATTTAGATACATGTAAAACTACAACAAAGTATAAAACACAAACATAAAAAATAAAAAGAATGTAACAGTTAAATTTATTTAATTTTTTTTTTAATTCAAAATTCAAGACGCCTGAGTTCTTGTTTAATAGAGGAAACTGAAGAACCAAACAGATCTATTAGATGACTAAACTTGTTTCCATACAGGGTCAATCTACTGATTGGTGCATATTGACAATAATTTGTAGCATGCCGTTGTTCTTTGAATATTTGTGGATTTCCTGTCAATCTAGCAGGTATATTAAAGTATACAAGACTTAACAATTCTTCGGAGTTAATAACACCAGAGATAATTTTGCAAAGATAACAAATATCCAACATGACTTCTGTGTTCACGAGTTTGTAAATTTAATCTCGTTAATATATTGTCATAAGTATAATTTCTAACTGCTAAACCCATCTTAAAAGCTGCAAAATGTAAAAATTTGTTTTGTTTTGAACCTTTTCAACATTTAGGATTTGATATGCATAACTAGGTGACCAGATAATAGAACTATATTCAATAATTGATCTCACTATACTGCAACATAAGATTTTTATTGTGTGAATTGACAAATCTTTTGATGAACGTAATACAAAACCCAACATTTTAAATGCCTTCGAAACAGTATGGTCAATGTGAGAGTAAAATGTTAATTTACAATCAAATATTATACCTAAATCCCGAATTTCGTTGACACGTGTGACAGGAGTAATATTAATAAATTATTGATGGTGAATAGGCGAATGGGATCTAGCAAAAGTTATTAAAAAGCATTTATTAATATTAAGTTCCCACCACTCATAAAAATCATTTACTTGTGACTGAAGCTGAAAAATGTTATCCTCATTATTTGTAAAATGTAAATTTGACTGTGTTGCTACCTCTACATTGTTCATAATATGCAAAATGCATATTATGGCATAATTAAAAGTACAGCTGTTTCGCTACAATATGCAACTAACATCGAAAATCTCTGAAAGTTTAAAATACATATACACATACACCTTACACCTATGTTTTAACATACTTTAGACCTAGAAAATAATATTACAGAACGAAATAACTTATCTAGATGCTGTGCAGAATGAAATTTCCCATCGCTGAGCCAAATGTTTCCCATTTTTTTAGTAATGAAAAAAATCCGGACATTTCTCATATCTGGATGCCAATCCGGACATGTCTTTCAAATCCGGACGAAATCCGGATGTATGGTAAAGATAGTGCAAACACTCCTGACCATGGAGCTGCGTGAAGGCGGAACCAAAATTCACGGAAAGGCTCTATTGTAGATACAGTGTGTTTCGCATGGAAGTGGGGACTAAACCAAATTTCATCTACTGCGCCGGGGTCAGGAGTGTTTGCACTATCTCTAACCCTACACATAGGTAACCTGAAATTACCATTAGTAACAAATGGAAAACAAGGAAAAAATTGAGAAAATAGTACAGTAGAACCCTGATTATCCGTGCTCCTCGCGACCGGACATTGGCACGGATAATTGAAAAGCACAGATAATCCAAACATTTATTTCTTATTGTAATACATATGTACGTATATCCATACATATAGCCCTACCATAAAAAGACAACAGAAAAAATAAATCTTTCATTATGAGTCTTTCTCTCCACGTATAGAGTTTCCGTCAAGTGATTTACAGTGACGATATTTTGATAAAACCTCAAAAGTGCAATTTAAGTAATAGAAAATCATAGCATGAATAATCCGCAGCCCGGATAATCCGCACACGGATAATCGGGGTTCTACTTTACTTACATGTATTGAAAATTTCGATGTACCTACCAATAAAGTTACAGATATAGCAATAATTTAATTATAGGGTCAAGAAAAGAAAGGCAAGTATCACTTGTTTCAATAATGTGGCCACCACTGGATACCACTCATCATTCGATTTGGCATAGAACTGATCACATTTTGGATGTCCTTTTGCAGAAAGTGGTCCATCCCTCAATGAGAACCTTTTGAAGCTCTTCACATGTTGGAGCAGGTATACGACATCTTGCACGCATTTTGAGATGGTTCCATATTTTCTCAATAGGAAAAAAGTCAGGACTTTAAGCAGGCGAGACCATTTTTGGAATCTTCAAGATACTGTGTTACAATTTTCTTGCTGTGTGTGATCTTGCATTAGGAGAAAACCATTACCAACAAACCCAGTATATGGGATCACATCATGTTGTAGGATCTCTGTTGTGTATCAGTCTGCTGTTAGTGTGCCCGCCCCTCTCAATCAAGATAGATCCGTGTATGCCTCAAAAGAATTCCCCTCCCAAAACATTACTGAGTCACCACCAAAAGCCACCTGGTGTGACAGGCAGCAAAATGTTCTTAGCCCTTTTGTGGACCTTATTTCGACCATCTTTACCATAAATTGATATTCGACACTCTGATTGAAAGCTGTCAAACCCTGTTCTGTTAACCTTTGTTAAACAGTATAAATGCTGATTACTGGTCCTTGGGCTTGCTGTATATGGCTTTGAAGCATTTTAGCAGTTTACATCCGGTTTTGCAATACAGCAATAGTGAGTGCAAGATCTTTTCTGACTGTTATCTTCCTTTTTGCACCCATGCTGGGTCGCTGTTGATAAGATCTAGTCTTAAGAAATCGTTGGTAAGTTCTTTGCACAATATGATGACTAACGAGTTTATTTGTCCCTCTGAAGGCTTGGTCTAGCTTCTCATTACAAGAGATAATTCATTTAATTTAACAAATAGAAAAAATGCAGAAATACTTATATAAAAAAATATAAAATTTTCTAAATATTATAGGTGACCGTTTTTTCTGATGTGCAGTGTATATGTTATGGACCATATGATTAATTGGTCATTTTTTATAATGCCCGGGCTATATAAAAAATGCCCAATACTGTCGGTCAATATAATAAATACTATTAAATTCATCACATTGCCCGGGCATTATGTATAATTGGCATCTACTAGACAGGATGATTAAAACTACTTTTATTTTTATTAAATATGAAATATATTTATTTTGATACAATCAAGTATGTAGTAAAAACTAAAATATTTCTTATATACTAATGAAAACAGTCTTGCAGTCTTCTGTGAAATGGCACATGAGTACATTTAATGAATAAGTATACATAAAAAATATAATACGTATTAACGGTAATTGAGGAAACCAAAAAAAGAATTCTGTGTTTTTATTTGCATTTTTTTCTAATGACCGAAATCGATGGTAACACACAAAGCGGCCAGTGAATAATTAAATCGTTTTTCTTCTAAATCAAACTCAATTTTAAATAAAAATACACTTACCACCTTTGCGTGCTACATCATCGAAATTTATTTTGTATGAATGATTTACAATACATAACTATTTGTTGAAACATGTTCCACTATGGTGACACTTGGAGTTACATATTTTTTTTTCTTTACGACACTTACACTTATCAGATTTACACCCACCTTTACAACCGCACCTACTGTATCCTTGTCCCCCACAGTTAGAAGATTTTCTTGCGCATTCTCTAAGAGATATCTCAGTGTCTGGAATCTCTTCTATGGAGATAAACTTTTCTTTACAAACGGTAAACTGGTTTCTTGAATATAACTGATTTAGTATGCCATATTGTGTGCCTTGTTTGTAAAGCTTTTTTTCAGTTATCTCTGTCACGATAGCTAGTAGATTTCTTTGATCACTACGAGCTCGGTCCACATCTGGCACTCGTATCCTAACTGTGTTACCTAGTTTAGCCGATGGATATTTGATATTTGGAATTGGAAAATTTTAACATCTTCTCGGCTTGTTTTTCTAGATTCGTCAAAGCCAATTTTCTTTTCTTCCTTACATCGTTTATTCTAATATCTATATTGGAATCCAGATTTTCATTATTTTCTAAATTAACTACAATAGCCGTTTCTACCGCATTTGTTAAAAATTCTGGAACTTGACTAGATTCACGAGATGAATTTTGAACATGAGATGAACTTGATTCGGGCAACATTATTGAAGAGTCCACATTTATATTATTATTTTGTATTATATCCGGTTCTGTAGATAGCCCAGCCTCTTGATTTTTGAACAGGACCTCTAAGTCTTCCTCCGAATTAACATCAGTCAGAACTTCTTGGGGTAGAGAGCTTTTTAAACCAACTTTCAACTGTGTGCCGAACATGGCTTCATATGGACTACAACCGATACCAGTGTGATGAGCTCTATTTTTCATTAGTTGAACAAAACGTAAGCCTTCAGACCATTTGTTTGTATTGTTGTCTTCTAACCACGAACTAAGCATATTCTCTACGTCTTGATTGGCCCTTTCTATAGATCCTTGACTCTGAGAATGCCTGGGTTTGCCATGTACCATTTTTAACTCGGGCCACATGCTACACAGCTCTTTGATAATATGGTTAGCGAATTCTCTGCCATTATCACTATGAAGCACACTCGGCGCCCCAAATATTGTGAAAATATCCAAAAGTACATGCGATACTTCTTCTGCTCTTTTACTTGTAAGAGGTCGAAGTTGGACAAATTTGGTAAGATGGTCTTGATAAACAAGCACAAATTTATAACAACCATCGGCTTGTGACTGCATATCGATTAAATCGACTTGGCATCTTGAATTCATTTCCTTGCTCAATATTGGTTTCACCACCAAGCCTTTCTTTGGAACATTATGCTTTTTCTGACAGGTCATGCATAAATTTAAATAGATAACAATCATCTCCCTTGTAATATTTTTAAATTTAGAATGTACTTCCTTCTCCATTCGGTTTCTACCACCATGCCCGATAGTAATATGAAGATCGCGCAATGTATCAAATATTTCTTCTTTATGGACGTAGTATTTAATTACGTTATCTTCTTTCACAGGAACAATCAATTTTTCTACTTCTCTAATCGTCATAACGTCGAATCTTCGTAAGCGCTGATAATCACTCGGCGTTTTATTTGTCTGTTTACTTTTAGAGTTTTTTACCTTCTGTATCATTTCCATGTAGGCTGTTTTTGTGAAAATTTGTGAATTTTGACTTTTTACTGAAACTAATTCAGTTAACCGATTGTTAAATCGATTTTTCATATCACTTAATGGTTCTTCTTTTTCCATAGTTCACTATGCAATACTTTATAAACAAAGAATTAACAAAGAAATGTCACAAACAAACCACTTGTCGTATATACCATTACTAACATTCAACTGCAATATGATTTATAAATAATGGCCGACGCGCTTCGGTGACTGTAACCTTGGATACAGCGCGTTGATTGGCTGCTGAAGATCGCATGATTTACTAAGAACGCCGATTTATCACATTGCCCGGCCATAGTATAGCATTTTTCATAATGACCAGACAATATGATAAATTGTAAAAAGTTATCAAATTGCCCGCTGAAGTTAGTCATTATTAATAATGACCGGGCATTATACATAATGGCTAACATAATCACTTTGTCCATAACATATATATGTATATGTTACAGTTCAAGTTGATTCTCAGTTAGAGTTGACTATTCCTAGTTCGAGTCAACTCCAACTAAAACAAGCAGTAAAAGTTGATTTGAAAAATTTAATTCAATTTTTACTAGTTTGAGTTGACTATTCCTGGATCGGTTCAGTAAATGTTAATTATATAAGTATAATCTCACCTGCTTTTTTGATGTCTGTGCGTCTCTTTGTTTTGACCGTTTCAACTACTTATCATGATTTGAACATATTATAGGCCAGGAAATGAAGCTGAAAAAATGGCAAAGCCTCGCAATTTTTTCGTCCAGCATCGATTTGTTCAAAAAATATTTGGGATTAGGCTCATTTTACCATCTAGTTCATTTTCTTTATTAAGCCGTTCTACTCTTTTGGTTTTTTAAGGGTGATAACTACCCCTAATTGTAAAAAATTACAAAATAACATTTTAAACTTTAATATGGTCAACATTTGGTTTTTATTAGTTAAATAATGATTATGCTTTAGGATACAATATCATAATATTTCAACTCTTAAAACCACCCTTGTTGGAGCTATATATAAAAAATTATTTATCCTAAAAAATGATTTTGGCTTGCATCGATTTGCATAAACATTTGGGATTAGGATAATCTCACCCGGTACTTCATATTCTTTCTATATCATGCTCAAGGGCGTTGATTATTTTTAGGGGTGTAAACTATCCCTTATTGTCAAAAATAATATAAAAACATTGTAAACCTTACTGTGGGCAAAATTTGGTTTTGATTGGTTAAATAATGATTGTTTTATACTGTAGGATATAATATCATAATATTTCAACCCTTAAAAAATCACCTTTAATAACATTGCAATTTTTATAAGTAATTTAATAGATCTATACAGAAAAAAAGTAGAATTACGTGCAAAAACCTTTATCTATACAAATATACGAATTTACAAATACAAATAGTTTTTTAGTCATCTTCATCTAGATAGATGTCATCTTCGTCTTTTTCTATAACTGGTGGGCTATCTTATAGCTATAAGAGCTATAAGACTATGTACATTAAATTCCGTAAGATCCTTTAGTTTTTAAGTATGGTGAGTTTAAAGTTCTCGAATAAGGAGGTGTTTCCTTGTAAATAGAGATTTTAAGCAGCTATACCTCGCTAAATATTCACTGCAAAGAAAATCTTTGCACAGGTTAATTTTAATTATTAAAAAAGATACAATTTAAAACTATATCATTTTTTTCGTATCTCTAATATTTTCGGAGATATTTTGAAGAAAAGAGTAAAAATTACGAAATTGCCAAAAATTGTTTTATTTTTAAACTCCAATTTTTCTAAATTTTAAAATAGGTCAAACTTCTTGGGTGTATTGATAATACATATATAAAGAGAATTACAGAAGGTCGAAGATCAATTTTAATTAGGAGGGTAGTGAGGGGGTTGTTTTCACTGATTTTTTCGTAGAAAAAGTAGGTACTGCCATGATTTTGATCATAACTCGCTCAATTTTTATGCTAGAAACTTTTTTTTGAAAGGTCTAATTATTGTATACTTAAAAAATATTCTGTTCAAGTTTTCCTCGAAAAATGCAGTTTTTCCGTTATTTGGCTTTGAATATTTCAAATTATGCATTTGACGAAAAAAGCTAACCTTTAACATGCCGTATCTCAGTTTGTGTTGGTTGAAGAAAAGTTATAAAAAAAGGATTTTGTTTGTGTTTCTAAAAGATACAATTTTTAAACTTAAAGTTTTTTTATTAACTGTATATTTTTTGTTATTCTCAAAAAATCCTCTAAAACAGTCGATTTTTAGTCGAAAAACTGTTACTTTCAACCGCGAATAACTCGAAAAATACTAGTTTTACGAAGAAAACGTAAAGAACATTTTTTTTTCTAAGAATTACATTTTCCATCGATTTCCCTGGTTAAAATGTAATGAAAAACTCCCGCCCCCGAGATGGGGTGGCAACCACCTCTAAGGTTTTAGCGTACAGCGGCATGATATAGAAAATGATCCTTGGGCTATTCCCTACCTTCTGTGAAAATTTCAAGTAAATCCATGATAAACGAAAAAAATGCGAGCCAAAATGCTTCATTTCCTGGCCTAATATCCACATTTAATTTCTAGAATCGGTTGTTTGTGTAAATCAACTTTTACTAAATGGCATTGGGAAGAGTATACTTTAACTAGTTGGAGTCTACTTTTACTAGTAAATGTTGAATAAAAATCTTCATTTTATATTTAGAATCAACTTTTACTGAAACGAGCCGTTTGAGTTGACTCGAACTAGGAATAGTCAACTCCAACTGGATAATCAACTTGAACTGTAACATATATATTTTTTATAACCATGTCTGAATCTTTTAATATTTTTCTAGAAAAACAAAGTGCTCAAATTAGATTTAAGCAGTGATAGCTGGTGGAAAAAGGGTGGACCAGGATGTAGAGTTAAAAATGTAGATTCTGAAGAATATGAGGGATGTTTAATCAATTATGTACATGTGGAAATAGTCCAAGCTGGTATTCAATGTTTTTTAACTGTAAGTATATCTTTTACTATTATTGTGTCTTTATCTTTATTGTGTTAAATCTGCTTATTAAGAGTTTCACTACTAAAGTCAGCCACTCACAGAACTGCAGCGTCGTTACATTTTGTCAAAATCGACTAATTGGCAAAAATTTTGATTGTATGTGACTGTCATCTAACAAAATCGTACAATTTGACCACAGACAGACTGGCCTGCTGCGGTACTGCAGAAATTGATATCATCGACGATCTTGTTGAACTACTCCATAGTACCATGAGTGGCTGGCTTTATCATTCAGATCATATCCATATAGTAATATAGCTTTTACATTTGTGTTGATGATTTTAATTTCATCTCCTTTGGGTAAATTTTGCTTATGTTCTTGAGCAAACTGTAGTAATTATGAGCCTTATTAATTCTTTCCTGCAGATCACACTCTGTACCAATGTTACAGTCAATATTTATGCTACCCAGTACCCAGATATACAAATTCCACCACTCTCTCAATTTCCTGGTTGTTGATCACAATAGACTGGTTGTTTCTATTGCCAAAACATTATCATATTTGCCATATACAGGGTGAGCCACCACTAACGGGACGGAAGATTACAGCGAAATGGTAAAAGATTTGAAAAAAATTTTAAATTAATAGTTTGTAAGTTGATAAAAGCTACATTTTAAAATTATTTTGAAATATACAGGGTGTCCCAATAAATGGCGGCGTATCAAAGTTATATTTTTTTATGGAATACCCTCTATTTTATTGCATTTTTTAATTGTCCGCAAAAAATAAGATATAGTTTCATAAGGCTTCCCTATACATATGTACAGAGTGTTCTGAGTTATGTTGACTTTTCTTAAAATGTAAAGTTTTAAAAGAAGGCTTATTCTCAAGTTATTTAAGAAATTATAAAAACATTACTTTTACATCTAAATAGTTGGATATTGGTTGAATGTATTCCATGATTAATTATTACACATTTGTCTACAGGGTGTTCAAAATTTATAGTTTCATTAGTGGGGTATTCAATGTGTCATAGGATGCGTATTTTAAATGGAACACGATGTATATTAATAAATAATTATACTTAACAAATTTACCTCTTTAGAATGATATATGGATGTCCTATACCTAGGTCTCATAGTTTTTGCGTAATTTACAATTATTTAAATTCTTACTCTGTAAATCGATTTTAAAACAAAAGATGAAGTTAATTAATGTCATTAGTGTATGACATTGTCATTTTATAACATTACGGTCTGGTAATTATCTTATAATTAATGCATTCCATGATTGATTATTACACATTTATTTACAGGGTGTTCATAATTTACAGTTTCATTATTAGATTATTCAATGTAGCATAATATGATGGGTATTTTATTAGAACACCATGTATATTAATCAAAGATTGTACTAAACACAGGTTCCTGGGTTAGGAAGTGCAGCATTTACAATATTTTTAATATAACCTTATTTAAAAAAATTCATCTTGGTCATTCCTGATGACACTTGTTTGACTGATCTCCAATTGACTCGACATTTTTCACGTAGGTACTAGTATTTGGGTTTTCCGTAACAGAAAGCAGGACATCAAGTTCGTTGACGTCATCAAAAATAAATGGTTTATTTTTATTTAACTTTTCCTACCTATGCAACATTACCAGCAGCACGGAATCTATCGAGAAATTTCTCAAAAACTTCCTTTTTGGGTGTCTTCTATCAGGATACTTTTAAGCGTAAACTTTAGAAGCTAAGAGAAAATTTTAAAAATATTCCCCAATGCAAAGTAGCATGTCTACTCTTTCATAGATAGTGTGATTATTCATTTTTAAGAACAATTAAATTTGAATGTAATTGGTTCTTCCAAAGCCATTTTTCAGTAAAAAAAATTGAATATCATACACGGATGTTTATAGTTTTGATAATTACCAGACCGTATTGTCATAAACTGACAATGTTATACAATGACATTAATAATCTTTTGTTTTAAAATCGATTTACAGATTAAGAATTTAAATAATTGTAAATTACGCAAAAACTATGACCCCTAGGTATAGGACATTCATATACCATTCGAATGAGGTACATTTGGTTAGTATAATTATTTATTAATATACATAGTGTTCCATTTAAAATAAGCATCATATGACTCATTGAATACTCCAATAATGAAACTGTAAATTTTGAACACCCTGTAGACAAATGTGTAATAATTAATCATGGAATACATTCAACCAGTATCCAACTATTTACATGTAAAAGTAATGTTTTTATAATTTCTTAAATAACTTGAGAATAAGCCTTCTTTTAAAACTTTACATTTTAAGAAATGTCAACATAACTCAGAACACTCTGTACATAGGTATAGGGAAGCCTTATAAAACTATATCTTATTTTTTGCGGGCAATTAAAAATGCAATAAAATACAGGGTGTTCCATAAGAAAAAATATAACTTTGATACGCCTCCATTTATTGGGACACCCTGTATATTTCAAAATAATTTTAAAATGTAGCTTTTATCAACTTACAAACTATTCAATTTAAATTTTTTTCAAATCTTTTACCGTTTTGCTGTAATCTTCCGTCCCGTTAGTGGTGACTCACCCTGTAGAAATCATTGTTGATCTCACCAATGTACCACCGTAGAAAACCAGAGGTGTAACCAGGATGATCCTAAGGGGGGTTACAACTACTTGATGGTCTCTGGGGTGTATGGAATAGTAATGGTGTTAAGCGTATAGAGCTCAAAGTACATCCAAATGGGGGGGGGGGGGGGTTATAACCCCCAAACTTACTTACAAACAGTACTGACGCGTTAGCTTTTTTTTGTTTTCTGTTGACCTGGCTGGGGCTTGAACTCGCATTCATCACGGAGAAGTGAAGTGCGCTAGTCCCACTGAGCTGTGCGATCGACTAAACAAGGAATTAAAAAGTCAAAATATCCTGTGAATGCAAGACCACTAAGCATCAGGTAAAATGAGTATGGAACATACATCAAAAACATATTAAAACATGATCCAAAATAATCATAATTTGATGTACCATAGAGCATAAAAATCCACCCTCATGGCCTATGGCCAAGTATGTCAATCTCAATTTTGAAAAACACAGCCTCCTTAACAGCTTGGCAGCTATACACTCTTTAACACAATTTCGTTATTAATCTTTTTTTGAAAAATCATACACTCTTTAACACAATTTCGTTAATAATCTTTTTTTGAAAATTATTTCCGGACTGGAAATCGAAAGGTCAAATATATTAGGTAAGAATGTAATTGTCATTACAATGAACCGTGGCCAATTCCATATAAACACAACATTTAACTAGACTTGCACGAAGTATCTTTTGACTTGTTTTGGATAGAATGTAAGTCATTTAATTCATCTAATATGATATTCTCCTTAATGCCTTGAGAATAAATGTTACCCTCATTTTTATATTCTCAAGAGCTATACTAACCGTGCAAATCTAATAGTGCATTATATTATATACAGGGTGTAACAAAAATGCAGGTCATAAACGAAATCACATATTCTGGGACCAAAAATAGTTCGATTGAACCTAACTTACCTTAGTACAAATGGGCACATAAAAAAAGTTATAGCCCTTTGAAGTTACACAATGAAAATCGATTGTTTACAATATATCGAAAACTTTTATAGATTTTTTATTGAAAATGGACGTGTGGCATTCTTAGTAAACATCTTAAAAAATAATTATAGTGAAATTTGTGTACCCCATAAAAATTGTATGGGGGTTTTGTTCCTTTAAACCCCCCCAAACTTTTGTGTGCGTTCCAATTTAATTATTATTGTGGTACCATTAGTTAAACATGGGGGTTTTAAACCTTTTATGCCTCTTAGTAATTTTTCAATAAGCGAGTGTTTATCGAGATATTTTGAATATTTGTTGAATCCACCACACATTTGTATATGGTTAAGTACGATTCTAGAAACTTGTTAATTAATCTGAATGACAAATGATCTGAAAATTTATTTACATTACATTTTTAGGTATATTTTGAAAAAGTAGCTACGTCTGGATAAAACGTAGCTTATCGGAAAAATACTAGGAGACAACAAAGTTTTAAAAACACTGTGTTTGACTAATGGTACCACAGGAATAGTTTAATTGGAACGTACACACACATTTGGGGTGTTTAAAGGAACAAAACCCCATAAAATATTTATGTAAACATATTAAAAAAGAAGCTGCATATGAAAAAATACTAACAGGCGAGAAAGTTTTAAAAACATCTTGTTTAACTAATGGTACCACAGTAATAATTTAATTGGAACGTACACAATAGTTTGGGGGGGTTTGAGAAAACAAAACCCCATAAACATTTTATGGGGTGTACAAATTTCACTGTTATTATTTTTTAAGATGTTCCTATCATAAGAATACCACTTGTTCATGTTCAATAAAAAATCTCTAATAGTTTTCGATATACAGTAAGAGTCACCGTACTAGACACATGGGTAGGTACCTAATTGCTGTGCTTATGTGCTAATCCGGTCCCTTCTCAGATGTGATTTTCATCCCTGTCATGTCACTGTCAAGAAACTATTCAAAATAATTGTTTTTCGATACAAAAAATACATTAGTTAATAGTATTATTACTTTTTTTTTAAATAACTTTATTCAAACACCCAGAATATTACCATACTTTAAAACTTTTACAACTTTAAAAAAATGACAATAACTATAAACGTCAAAATTAGATCAGCTGTATTTAATACAGCTGATCTATTATTTGTCAACTTTCTATGTTAATATTCAGTTTCTATACATTTTCTGACAAAAATCTGACAGTATAGAAAAAAATCGATTTTTATTTTGTAACTTCAAAGGGCTGTAACTTTTTTATGTGCACATTTGTACTAAGGTAAATTAGGTTCAATCGAACTATTTTTGGTCCCACAATATGCAATTTAATTTATGACCTGCATTTTTGTTACACCCTGTATATATGTACTCCAATCTGAAGTAGTGTACGAAAAAGTATCACCTATTAAAGATTTAAAGTGTTTTTATACATTATACAAAAAAAAACATCCATTTAATGACCAAGTTCCCTAATTGAACATATTCTATGCATTGTGGTTTTGTGATAACAACTTTGTTTCAATTAACATTGTTAAACTTTTTGTTGCAAATAAAGCTCTATTAATATCGTTTCGTGGTTTTTAGAATAGCCTATCTTTATTCAAAGGTGACAACTTTCAGTTTTACTAAAAATAATTTATTTATCACATAGTTTATTCATATTTATATAAACCGCAATAAAAATGCATTCTAGGAATACAAGTAAAGGTGGTTAGCCAGTAGTGACGCCTGTCGACCTAGCACCGGTAGTGGTCATTGTCTCAAATATTTTAAATTACACACCAATTTATGCAACAGTGCCCAGACGGCAACATTGTAAATAAAAAAGAGAATAAATTAGTTTCCTTCGCGGTACCGGACTGGACGCGTTCACGATTACTTCGCATGCACACTGTTAAAATGTGTGTGATCAAGTTCTGAACTGCTAGTCCGGGATCGCGGTTACTTCGTTCCCAGTTCTGAACCAGTTCAACCGATCCTTGAGATCTGTAGATCTGAATTTCAAAATACTTCCAAACATTTTTATATTATATTATGTGCTTTACTCGTTAGTGTTGGCGCCTATAACTGTTTGCCTTTCGTTCTGTGTTTATGTTATTGTTAAAAGTTTAGTTTATTTATTTAAAAAGCTCAACAGCCCTTGAAGGCCTAGGGCTAAAAATACAATTAATATAATACAATAATAATATTTTATTTTATTTTATACCTACGGTATAAAATAAAGATTATTCAGGTATACGCACCAACAACGGACTAGTGTTGCCCAAAATCGGTCTTGGTCTTGCAGTCTTGGTCTTGTTCTTGCGTTTTCGCAAGACCAAGACCGCCTAATTTTAGCAAGACCAAGACCAAGACTTACCGTGCAAGACTTGAGCAAGAACAAGACTAAGCCTGCGAGACTCTTGCGTCTTGCAGTTAGAATGAGGGTCGTTTTAGGGAGTATATAAGTTCGGCTATATTCTTAGATACTCTACTATGAGAAACAAAAAAATTGTAACAAAAATTTTGAAAATTGGACTTATGCGCATTACGAACAATAGCATAACCATACATAGCGAATCAAAATATCCATTAAAAGAACACTCGACACATTTGACATGTACTGAGAGGTCATTATTATAATGTAAAAATAAAATTTTTTAGTTATACATTCTTTCTCAGCAGCAGTGGCGTAGCTAGCCCCACAGGGGCCCCGTATCAAAGATTTTCGCGGGGCCCTTTTCAAGAACTGATATAAGGTAGTGCTAGAAAATGTTCAATGGAACACCGTACTTATGTGAATGTGTACTCTTTTGTATGGTGTCGAAGGTTAGACTTTAACGGATACCCTTCTCAAAAAGCTGGAAGCCTTTAAAACCTTGGTGTATCGGAGGATCCTACGAATAAGTTGGGTGGATAGAGTTCGTAACGAAGTTGTTATACATCGGAGGGGAAAAATTACGGGAAGTCATCAGAGCAGTAAAAACTCGCAAACTTGAATATTTTTTGGCCATGTTATAAGGTGCTATCTACTATCCGTATTATACTACGGGATGAAAGCGTGGACACTGAAGAAAATTGACGTGAGAAGACCGGAGACATTCGAGATATGGATGTACCGAAGAGTGCTGAAGATCTCATGGGTAAATAGAATAACCAACGTAGAGGTAATGAGACAGACGTATGCATAAGGAAAGAGAAGCACTTCTAACAATTAAGAGAAGAAAACTGGCATATATGGGACATGTGATGAGAGGAGATAAATATCTAATACTCCAGTTTATTATGTAAAGAAAATCCAGGAAAAAGATTTATAGGAAGCTGATAGCTGATTTAACTCATGGCTGAAGAATCTTAGGGCATGGTTTGAATGTAGTAACAACGAATTATTTAGAGCCGCACTCTCAAAAGTAAAAATCGCTTTGATGATTGCGAACCTTCGAAGCGGAGACGGCACCTAGAGAAGAATGCGCTACCCAGAGAGTTATAATATACTCCATTTAATAATAAAAGGCAAAGGAGACGGAACAAAAGGGCCAGGTCGAAGAAAAACGTTATGGCTTAGAAACCTAAGAGAGTGGTTGGAGAAACTCCAGCTTCCATTTTCCGAGCTGCCGCCAACAAAATTACTATAGCCAATTTTGATAGACAACACTCGATAATCGAGCACGGCACATGAAGAAGAAGACATGTGTGAATAATTTTATTCCACTTTAAAATTCCTGAAATTCAAATACCCATCAGTACGAACTAACCAGCATCTGAAAGAATTACTAAGAAGTGCTGTCACCATTTATTCATTAAGATTTAAAGAATTATCAAAAGAAGTAAAATAAATTTATAATATTTAAATTTAGTACAAATAGGTTGTACTTTTATTTACACGTGTTCAATAAATATTCTGTACAAATTTCTGTAAAAAATTTTTTAACACCTCTTTTTTGCATAACTTTTTAATACGCATTTAATGACGGCTTCTAAAAAAATTCAAATTTCTATCAAAGAATATCAAGGACCTTGGCCACTCCTGTTACAGACGACAATTAGATAAGAATTATTGTTTCATTAGTAGATAGAGATCTAGTACCTACTTACCATTGCAATCTAAATCACTTTGAGAATCTGGTTGATGGAAAAATGAAGAAATTTTGGGTATCTTCTTCAAAACTTCTTCCTTTCTTTGTTTCATTTTTCTTTTCATCGCTCCACTCAGCTACTCTCTTTTTATTTCACTCATTTTTTTCACTTCACCATATTTTCAAAATTTATAATTTAAACTTTCTAAATCGACTGCACAAATTGAACCTAATAAACTCTAATAAACCAAACTCAAAAAATAGATTTGAAAACAGATTCAGTTTTTTCAACAACACTTGTTCTTGTTATATACAATATAAGCCAAGGGTGACTGGACAATGAAAAAATGGGCTAAACAATAAATAGAATAAGTACACGAAAATATACCCAAAACAATATACACTTTTCCAAATCGTCAAAGATTAAGCGATAACAAAAATTGCAATTTGGCCATTTTACAGTGTGTCACCGCCAACAGTGAATGAACAATGAAAAGTAACTTGAAAATAAAAACAAAGCTTCTTTGTTGTTATGGAATACGGCGGCAAATGGCTATACGTAGATATTATGATTTACAATACAATATTATAGATAAAGAATCCATTACACGAAAAGGTCGACATCCAAACAATATACCCTATTCCACGAACATACGCCTGTTTTGGATTACTTCGACAACAAATATTTTACTGTGCAAAATAAGAAAACCGAAAGTAAATTGCAAATTACATTGTTGTTTATTGGAATAATTATTAGCGCCATTTACTTTCGTACTTCTTATGTTGCACAGTAAAATATTCGTTGTCGGAGTAATCTAAAACAGGCGTATGTCCTTGGAATGGCCCATACACTGTTTCAAAGCGTTTTATTAGGGAAATTGTAGAATATTTTGTTCAATTTTTTAAATGGAAGTTTTGTTTCGACATGCAGCGCCGGGGCCCCGTATAATTGATACGGCGTGGCGGTAGCTACGCCTTTGCTCAGCAGCCGACTTCTTTGCTCTAAAATTATTAATTGTCCTGGTTTGAGAATAGTCGTCTTCTAATCATATTCATATAACACAACATTCCTGCGTTGCGACGCCTACAGTAATATCGAATATCGTATCCAAACTTTTTAAAAATATGTCACCTTAGCACTTATATAAATTTACATAAATAATTTTTTTCATTATTAGTTTTCTAGGAATCTAAACACCAGAAATCTTTATCAGTATACATTATTATAGTGAGACTATTATGTATTGTTTTTGCTGACTGTGTTCTGTGTTATGAGGTCACTCGGCTAAACAAAATTTGCCGAAACAGCGCGGTTATTATTTATGTGTCATAACCAGACAAAAGTATATAGATAATGCCGGATATCGTGTAGACATAATACCGAAATATTATTTTAACGATATAGGTACACTTCTCCAAGAAATTAACGCACCACCCATCTTTATTTATACGTCCATGGCACCATACCACCTTAAAAACGGGGCATTTTTTGTCTCAAATTTCCTAAACCTGTTGTTATTTAAATTTAAGTGATTTTTTTAATATTTGGTCTTATTCTATTCTTTATAAATATCGCAGTAATAATATATATTGTTGGTAGACAGGTCAATTATTGTCAGTGTATACCGGGTGTACCAATCAAACTGTGTTTTTCTCACTCTGTAGAATATTCTAGTATTATGCTAACTTATTATTCTAGCATGCAATAATAGCATACTGAAATTAAAGCCCAACTAAAGCCTCATATTTTCTTAATATTATATTTGTTATTCATTCACTTATATTGGATAATAAAAAAGTTAGGTACTTTTTTAACTAGCCATGTTTTTCATCAATACAGAATGTTTTTAAATAAGTATGGCAAACTTTAATGGGTAATTCTGCACGAAAAACTAATGACAGTTTACTTCATAAACGTTTACTTTATAAATGCTTTGTTTACCAAATAGGGAGGGGTTGAAATTTTTCTTACAAACTGACGATTTATTTATTGCTCTAAAATCGGTTGAGATATGCAAATGAAATTTTGTGGGTTTTAAGAGGTAGTTTTAACTTTAGTTAGTTAGAACATAGACAGCGATCGTGGGTTCAAACCCCACCCGGTGTCAGTTGTTTAGATATTTATTAATTTGGCTAGTCTTTACTATGGCTATGATATTTTGGCTAGTCTTTACTATGGCTATGATATTCAAGCTTAAAATGTACCTCTCTGTTACGTTGTTCTAAGATGTGCAATAGGCTAATGGGCAACTGCGAGACTTGCAAGACTCTTGATGCAAGACCAAGACCAAGACCGGGAGCGTAATACCAAGACCAGGTGTACTGGCGCAAGACCAAGACCAAGACTGTCTAAGTCTCGTCTTGGTCTTGCATTTGGGCAACACTACAATGGACCATCCTGATTAGGAGATTGAAGACTTCTACGATGACATCTCAACGGCACTGAAAGAAACACCAACACATTACACGATTATATGCGGCGACTTTAACGCAAAGATCGGTCTAAAGCAGGATGAACAAGAAACAGCACTAGGTAAATTTGGATCCAAAGGCAGAAACGAGCGTGGCCAAACACTACTAGAATTTCTATTATAACAAAATCTATACCAGATGAATAGTTTCTTCTCTAAAAAAGATCACAAAAGGTGGACATGGAAAAGCCCAGATGGTAAGACCAGAAACGAGATAGACTACATAATCAGTGACAAAAAATATATATTCAACGATGTCACAGTCCTTAATAGCTGTACCACAGGCAGCGATCATAGAATGCTAAGAGCCAAACTAAAATTAAACTTAATAACAGAAAGATCCAAAATGATTAGGAAGAAAGCCAACCCAATATGGTACGACCCAACGAATTTAAATGAATACCAAGGCAATATCAATAAAATCCTACAACAAAATGAATGCATGAATAATGTAAATGCACTAAACGAAAATATCGTGGAAGCGATTCGAGAGGCTCAAGTAAAATGCTGCCCTAAAAGACGCCCAGACGAAATAATAACCATTGAAACAAAGCAACTAATGGAAACTAGAAGAAAAATCAAAGGAAACGAAAGCATTGACGAAGAAGAACTGCGAAAAATAAACAAAGAAGTATCAAAAGCTATAAGGAAAGATTTAAAGAAATTTAAGAATGAAAAAGTCCAGCGAACTATAGAAGAGAATAAAAGTCTGAAAGTCCTGAGATGACGGCTAAACAATGGAGAATGCGAAATACATAAACTAAAGAACAAAGAAGGAGTCCCCACATCAAATAGAGAAGGACTACTACCCATAGTTGAAGACTTCTATCAAGAACTATACACAAGCCAAAGAGAAGACCAAAAGAATTTGGAAGCCTCTGCATCACGCAAAATTATCAACCAGGGTTCAGAGCTCATGCCAGAGATCACACTAAGCGAAATCCAGGACGTAATGAAAAAGATGAAAAACAACAAATCGCCAGGAAAAGATGGAGTCGTAATAGAAGCTATAAAGATGGCTGGACGTGCCCTTCTCAACCAAATAAAAATTTTGGTTAACCTTTGTCTAACAGATTGTTGCATAGCGGAAACATGGAACAATGCAGTAACAATTTTACTACACAAGAAAGGAGACAAGGCGCACCTAGAAAACTATAGACCAATGTTGAACCACATGTATAAAATGTTTACCCGAATAATTACGACAAGACTAGAAAAAAAGTTGATTTCTACCAACCCCGAGAACAACCTGGATTCCGCTCAAAATTCGGAACAAACGATCACCTACAAACAGTAAAAACCTTAATAGAAAAGTCGATAGAATATAACAGACCATTGATACTTATCTTCGCAGACTTTCACAAAGCCTTCGACACTGTGGAATTAGACAGCATTATAACTGCTCTGAACAATAGTAGAATAGATTACCGGTTTACAAATTTAGTGCAAACATTACACCAAAACGCCACAATGCGTGTAAAACTACATGATACTACCAGAGAAATTCATATCAAGCGAGGTGTGAGACAGGGCGACACTCTCTCACCTAAATTATTTATAGCGGTCCTCGAATACGCCTTTACAATGCTAAAGTCGGAAAATAGAGGAATAAAAATAGATAGAGAAATGCTCAATCATCTGCGTTTTGCCGACGATATAGTACTTGTTACCGAAGATCTGGGTGAAGCACAACAAATGCTACTAGAATTAGAAAACGTATCTTCAACAATAGGTCTAAAAATGAACATCAGGAAGACCAAATTTATGACAAATTTAGTTCCCAGCGAACACCTAACCATCCAAAATCAAGTGGTAGAATTGACAGAAAACTACATATATCTCGGTCATGAAATCAGAATAGGCAAGGACAATCCGACTTGCGAATTTCAACGACGAATAACACTTGCTTGGGCGGCGTATCTAAGAGACATCTTTAAGAGCAACATCCCGACAGCTATGAAACGGAGGACATTTGACCAATGCGTTCTTCCTATTATGACATACGGAGCAGAAACTCTCACGCTCACAAAAACAACAGCACTAAAAATGCGAGTGGCACAAAGACGCATGGAAAGATCGATTCTCGGCGTGACAAAAAAAGACAAAATAAGGAACCAAGACTTAAAGGAAGAGAACAGGTATCACTGATGTCGTTGAACGTATAACCAAGCTGAAATGGAATTGGGCAGGTCACATAGCGCGACTGAAAGATACAAGATGGACCAGAAAACTAATTGACTGGCGCCCAAGAGAAGACAAACGCAGCAGAGGACGACCACCAACACGCTGGATGCACGACATTAACCGAATATCCAAGAAATGGCAACAAGAAGCACAGAACCGTGAAGAGTGGCGAAGAATGGGAGAGACCTATGTCCAGCAGTGGACAGAAGAGGTTGCATGATGATGGTGATGAATAATAATATAATACTGTATATTACAAAACTTGTATCAAGTGGGTTCTTGTCCAATCATGGTCCTTGCCTACTAAATTGACTTACTATTCTCCTCCATTCGTCCCTGTTTGTTTGTCCCTCTCTCTTCCCAACCAATAATTCCCTTTCTTCTGAGATCTTCCTGTATGCTATCAAACCATATTTGCCTGGGTCTTCCTTTCCTTCTTTTCGTAATTGGGCCCCGTTTTAGAATCATCTTTGGCATCCTCTTTCTTTCCACTCTCATCACGTGTCCCATCCATCTCACTGTCTGTGCTTTTATGAAACATCTGATGGAGCTCAGTGCTTCATACGTTTTATTCCTTCTCATACTATCATACGCTTGTTTCAAATGTAGGAACAACGCATGAAGGGATACCTTACGTTCATAGCAAATAGTCTAGATTTCTTTTAGTGTAAAAATCTGACTTGCTACAAACCGAATACGGAACACGAACACGGAAGTGACAAGTGATAGTATGTAGACGTATACACACGCCACACCATACGCCAATATCTGTGTGTGGCGCTATACCTAGCTTTTGTCTCGGTTTTAGGAACAAGGTAAATTTGTTATCTTAAAACAATAATAATATTAAATGTAAAGACTGAAATAGTTTTTTACACTTAGGACTACAGATAAACAGGGAGAAGTGTACTTTTTAAGTGTGTAAGATATATAATTCCTAGCTGAGCGCTTTCAGCTTATAAAGCCATCTTCAGAGCTATGCTACAATAAAAAGGTCTCTAATGAATAATTGATCTTAGAATTCAAAGGTTTAACTTACGTCAAAAAGTTCAAAATACCACTATGAAGAGATATGGATCCCATGTACGATATAAAAAGACTTCTAATAATAATATATATAAGGAGACTCGTTGAGTCCTTTGTGGTTCTGTTTAGCTTTGAACCCCCTTTCCCAGCTATTAAACTCCACTGACTCAGGTTGTAGCACTAAAAACAATAATACTGTGGTAGCGAAGCTTAATCATCTGTTATATATGGATGATTTGAAATTAATGGCTTCCACTCGAGAACACCTAGAACAGATGCTAAAAACTGTAGAAACATTCTCTAATGATATTAGTATGCAGTTCGGTCTAGACAAGTGCCGTGTTTTGAATATAGTCAGAGGAAAGGTACAGCCCGGTGGATTCGATATGCAAAATGGCCAGAACATCGAAGCCATGGGCGAAAACGATATGTACAAATATCTTGGAGTAAAGCAGGCGCGGAAAATTGACCATAAGCAAATGAAAACTGAGATAACTACTGAGTTTATACGAAGGGTACAACAGCTGCTTCGTTCACAGCTTAACAGTAAAAATTTATTTAAGGCACTAACACCTACGCTTGTTTCGCGCTTAGCTATTCATTTGGTATTGTTAAGTGGACAAAAACGGATATAGAAAATCTTCAGCGAAAAGTACGGACACACCTCACAAAAGCACAAAAACACCACCCTAAAAGTGCAGTAGAACGAACGACATTACCGCGGTATTTAGGAGGAAGAGGACTTATGGATATATGTGAGCAATTAGATAAACAGATTGCTAATTTAAGAACTTATTTTCAGATGCAGGCTGAGACATCTACTCCGCGCTTTTTGCGCAGTAGATCACACAACACCGATCAAACTGAGGGTACGAGAAATGCGCATAAACCACCTTACTAAGGACGAAAAAATGCGCACCTGAATGGGCAAACCTCTGCACGGGCGACATCCGAATGAGGTCAGTCACGACTATGTCGACAATACGGTGTCGAACTATTGGTTGACATCAGGAAAGATGTTTCTGAAACAGAAGGTTCATTATTGGCCATTCGAGACCAGGTTATACCAACTAAAAATTATGTGAAATATACCGTCAAAGACCCTCAGATCCAGAACGACAAATGCCGATATGGATGTCGAACCCAAGAAACCATCCAACATCTTACAGGGGGCTGTCAGGCATTTGCTGCAACTGAATACAAGGAACGGTATGACTCAGTAGGAAAGATCCTTCATCACGAGATAGTTATCTGATTGTTATCCGACTTCTTCAGACGGACCATCTCCCATATTATCAATGCGTTATTAACAAACATTATTATTACATGTTTACCTAAAAACAGTTTCAAAACCTTCTTAAAACTATAATAGTTGTCATTATTGTGCAATAATTGTTTCCTTGCTTACATCATGTATATTTTTCATCATGTGTTAATTTTTTATTTTTACAGGTTTTTAACAGCATCATTGGAATATGTCTTAGTCGTATGTTCATGGAAGAAGATGATACCTGTAAGTACATGTATTCTTTAACCTTTAAGTAGTTACACTCGTTGACTAACACACATACCATTCCATTGTTAAAAAATATCATCACAAGAATAATATTTGGGAACTCAAAAGATCTATTCTTATATGTATGTAGTTATATAATCAACTTTTTTGTTTACAATATTACAGGGAATCATTGATAGATATGGTAGATGCATGAATAAAAAGCTAAAAACCAATGTATACATACACATATGGTAAAGCAGGTTAATTTGTTATTATACAGATTTTCCAATAGTCACAATTAAATTAGAAAGACACGTTTGAAAACTTCATCAGAGCTTATTTCACCTTTTTCTCATTACTATTAGATAAATTTTTATTTAGAGGAGTTGTCAATCAAAGTTTTGGATAGTTAAATGATATAACTGATATGAAATATCAGATTTTTTAGTCATAACTCAATATTTCGTAAACACGTTAAAAAACTTTGTGTCATAAAATTAATTTAATTCAAAAATTGATTATTTTTTTGGCCACCCTATATAAATAATTATGTTAATGTTATCTACTGACTAGATAATTGAATAACCTTTTAAATGACCTAGCTCCTAGCCCATGACTATTCTCAAGTGTTGAAACGGGATCAGAAAATGTTCTTTGCATACCTGCAGTACTTTGAGAAATTTTATCTTCATTATTTATACTTAATTTAGAAAAATCGCCATTTGTTTGTTTGAAGTATTTAGTCTAGGCGCCAGGTGTCCTTTTTAATTCTGATAGACAAACTCAACGATTTCTTATGGATTTTTGGCTGCTGATTACGAATTTCGAGGGTGGATTTCGATCCGAGTGGTCAAAAAATTGTTATAAACAATTTAATTGTTTATACGGCTCTGGCTCATAAACTAAAAGAGATAAAAAAATATGTGTCAAATAAAATTTGTTCCTTAATAAAAAACGAAGAAAAAAACGTTTACTAAACTTAAATCAAACAATTAGAACTCAAGATATCGTAAAATTAGTGCACAGTGCAAATTGCAAAATAAGTATTTTTCGAAGCTTTATCGATCGTAACTCAGCTTCTACGCATGCAAACGAGCATTAGTAGGTCTCATTTTAAAGGTTGATTAATAAGCTTCCAAACAAAGTTAAATTACTGTTAAATTACTTTATCTTGATTTGTTTTAAAGTTATACCCGTTTGAAGTTATAATTTTCTTAAAAAAAATTGTACATTAATTTGTTTATAAAGATTTCAAGCAAGTTTGAGCTATAAACATTTATACTTTAATTAACAATAATGATAGAAGAACCCAAAAGGAAAAATTTGAGCTTAAGAACTTGTTCGTAAGTTTATTTTTGGCCAAGATATCGATATTTTAATGGCGCGCTATGAGGCGCAAGATCGGCTCACTGTCAAGTATTTTTCGACGCTTTATCGATCATAACTCGGCTTCTACGCATGCAAGTGAGCTTTTCAAGGTCTCATTTAAAACCTTAATTGATAGACTAAGCACTTAGTTAATAGACACTTTCCTAACCTCAAAATATTCCTTTTGAGTTCTTCTATTATTAATGTTAATTATTAAAGTATAAATGTTTATTGCTCAAATTTACTAAAACCCTTATAAATAAATTAATGTACAAATTTTTTAAGAAAATTATAACTTCAAACGAGTTGAACTTTAAAACAAATGAAGATAAAGTATGAGACCTTGAAAAGCTCATTTGCATGCGTAGAAGCCGAGTTACGATCGATAAAGCGAAAAATACTTGACAGTGAGCCGATCTTGCGCCTCATAGCGCGCCATTAAAATATCGATATCTTGGCCAAAAATAAACATACGAACATTTTCGCAAGCTCATAATGTTCCTTTTGAGTTCTTCTATCATTATTGTTAATTAAAGTATAAATGTTTATAGCTCAAATTTGCTTGAAACCCTTATAAACAAATGAATGTACAATTTTTTTTAGGAAAATTATAACTTTAAACGGGTATAACTTTAAAACAAATGAAGATAAAGAAATTTAGCAAACTTTGTTTGGAGGCCTATTAATTAAACTTTAAAGTGAGACCTTTTAAGGCTCATTTGCGTGCGTAGAAGCGAAGTTACGATCGATAAAGCTTCGAAAAATACTTATTTTGCAATTTGCATTGTGCACTAATTTTACAATATCTTGAGTTCTAATTCTTGGATTTAAGTGTAGTAAACGTTTTTTCCTTCGTTTTTTATTAAGGAACAAATTGTATTTGAAATATTTTTATCTCTTTTAGTTTATGAGCCAGAGCCTTATAAACAATTAAATTGTTTATAACAAATTTTTGATCATTCGGATCGAAATCCACCTTTGAAATTCGTAATCAGCAGCCAAAAATCCATAAGAAACCGTTGAGTTTGTCCATCAGAATTGAAAAGGACACGGTGACCTCTATTTGGCGCCAAGACTAATTGTTGGTTTTCATAATCATTTACAATCTCATTTATTTGTATTAAAGAACTAGGATTCAAAGAGCGAAGCATTTGACACAAAGTTCTTTTATGCCCGTAATAGCGGTCAGGGTTGCAGTTTTATTGTGAAAATTATTTAAACAATTTTTTTCAACATCGCATCGTTTAAATTCAAACCATATTATTGTTAGGCAGAAGGTATCTCAAGGAAGTTAAAATAATTTAAGGATATCAGATGAATGTTAAAAAATGAGAGACAATAATCAATAATACTTAGAAGGAAGGAAACGTGCATTGAATTAAGGAAATATAATTATAAACAATTATTTATTTTACTTGATAAAGAAAGGCGTGGAATTACAAACCATATTAAATTGAACGAAAACAAATTTGTTAACGCGAAAAATTTTATTAGCAGAACAAGGAAAGAATTTGATCTTACTTAATAGTTGAGGGCTTGTTGCAATATTTATAAGAGGTGATGTCTGGAGTAACCAAATATAAGTGTATTAAATGACATTTTTTATCAATCATGGTATCAATATACAAGTATGCTTGCAGTTGATTTCATTGGTGGTTTTGATCCTCAAACAATTTGGTAAGTTGTGGCTATGGGAATGCACTTAATAGTATATAATATAATTTTGGATGCTCTTATTATTATTTAGTATCTAGATTTATATACAGTTGGATTGTTTTAAATGAAATCTGGTATTTGTTTGTTTTACTATCTATTTGTATTAATAATATTTTATGTAATTGAGAAAAAACTACAAGAACAATAATACTACTTAATGCAAGAAAATTCAATCGAACAAAGCTAAGAAATTAAATTACTAATATAACTTTTTTAGAAAAGAGGAAAGTTTCACTTCATAACTTTTTAACTCCTGGGTTTGGCGGTATGTAGTCAAAAGAACTATCAAATCAAAGAAAACATCTCATCTTTATCTCCATCTTTAAAAGTACAGTGCTCTATGGATGCGAAACATGGCAATGTACTAAATGCCTGGAACAACGCCTACTTGCATTGGAAATGGACTTCTGGAGAAGACCAGCTAGAAAATCAAGGCTTGAAAGAATACAAAATGACCAAATCAGAAATATGATGGAAGTCAAGTCAACCATCATAGATGAAATTCTTCTTCTTCTTTTTATATAGACATTACTCCGTCTGTTTTTCAATGTGCCTCCAGTAAGTTGTAATTCCATCTTTTTCGTGGTCTTCCCACTGATCGTCTTCCTATTGGGGAACCGTCTCTCGCCGTCCTTACTACTCTATTCGCTGTCATTCGGCTTATGTGGTCGTTCCATTCTACTCTTCTGCTTTTCACCCAGTTATTAATGTTGTCCACCTTGCATCTCCTTCGTATATCTGCACTTCTAGCTCTATCCCACAGCGTCTTACCATCGATTTTTCGCAATGTTTTCATCTCTGCTGTTTCTAGGATTATTTTTGTTCTTTCTGTATCAGGTCGTGTTTCTGCCGCGTATGTCATTATTGGGCTGATGACTGTTTTGTAAATTCTGCCTTTCACTTCTTTTCCGATGTTTTTATTTCTCCATATTGTTTCATTCAGGCAACCTGCGGGTCTGTTTGCTTTATTCACCTGATCTTCCACTTCTGTTTCGAGCTTTCCGTAGCTGCATAGTGTGATGCCTAGATATTTAAACTCCATGACTTGTTCTATTATTTGACCCTCCAGCTCTAATTTACACCTTATTAGATCTGCTGTTATAACCATGCATTTAGTCTTTTTTGGGGAAATTAACATGTTAAATTTTTTAGCGGTTATATTAAATTCGTGCAGCATACGTTGTAAGTCATCTTCACTTTGAGAGATTAGTATTGCGTCGTCTGCATAGCAGATTATTTTAAGTTGTTTTTCTCCCATTTGGTATCCTTTTTTTGTTCTTACTTTTTTTCTTCTTTCGTCCATGATCAGGTTGAAGCGGCCGTGGGTAACGGCATAAACGCTGGCCTCATACGCCAGTAGACGTGGGTTCGATCCCTGCCAAAGACAAACCATTTTCATTTCCAATAATGACACGAGCCGTCTCACCGTGCCTCGGAGAGTACGTTAACCCGTCGGTCCCCCTGGGCTAGTGTACATCGACACTAGTTACTTGAAACAGGGTTAAAGATGTAATTGGCGCTGGAACTATCCGAAAGGATCTCCCCGGCAAAAATGCCATACGATATTATTATTATTTAGGTTGAACAACAGAGGACTCAGGGAATCTCCCTGCCTTATCCCATTGCCAGCTTCAATTGGGTCAGTTAGTTCTTCATCTACTTTTACTTTTATTGTGTTGTTCTGGTAGATATTTTCGATCGTTTTAATTATTCCTAGAGGTACCTCTCTTGCGTACAATAAATGGATAACGTCCTTTAATTTGACCCTGTCAAATGCCTTCTTAAGGTCCACGAAACATAAGTATGCCGGTTTGTTGTATTCTAACGATTTTTCTTGAATCTACCTCATTATAAATATAGCGTCGGTGCATGATCTTCCCGACCTAAAACCTTGTTGTTCTTCTTCTAATGTTATAATTTTATTCAGTTTCTTTGTTATCACTTTGGTCGTTAATTTTAGTGTTGTGTTTAATAAATTAATTCCTCTGTAATTCTCCGGGTCCGATTTTTCTCCCTTTTTGAAGAGAGGTATTAGGATGCTTGATCTCCATTCTTGTGGTATTCTGTTTTGTTCTATTATTTTTTGGATTAGTTTTAATAATTGTTTGGTCAGGTCCTGTCCTCCATACTTTAGGAGTTCATTCGAGATTCTGTCCTCTCCTGGTGTTTTTCTATTTTTTAATTTCCTTAATATTTCCGTTACCTCTGCTTGTTCAATATTTATTTCTTCGTTTGTTGTCACTTCAGGTGGTGGTGGTTCGTTATCGTTATCTTTAGCAAACAGAGATCGAAAATAGTCTGCCCAAGTTTCCTTCTGAATGTGTTTCGTTTTTATGAGTTCGTTCAGCTCTTTTCTTTGCCCTCTGATCATTCTCCATATTTCCTTTTGTGTTCCGTAGAAGTCGTGTTCCATCTGTTTTGAGAAACTCTCCCAGTGTTCTCTTTTTATTTGTCTGACTAAAGTGTTTGTTTCGTTTCTAATTCTTTTATAGTGGTTGTATGCCTGTTGTGTTTGTTGTGTTCTGTATTGTAAAAAGGCTTTCTTCTTTTCTTCACATTTTATCTTCACTTCCTCTCGAAACCATGGGGTTTTCTTTTTTGATATATTGGTATTCGTTACTTTCCTCTCTCCAAGTGATGATTCTGTTGCTGCGTTAATTATGTTACTTTTGAGTTTTTCCCAGCTTTCCTCGATGTTATCGTTTTCTAGTATTTCATTATCAGCAATCTTCTCTGATATTATTTTTCTATATAAGTACTCCGTGGAATCCGTACTTAGTCCTTCGACTTTGATTTTTGTTTGTGTTGGTGCCACTCTCTTAGGTGTGAAACATTTCATGGTGATTCTAATTTTACATAATACTAGGCTGTGGTCACTACCTACATCTGCTGAGTTGAGGCATCTTACGTCAATTATTTTTGATGGATGTATATCTCTGTTAGTTACAACATAATCTATCATAGATCTTTGTCCACGGGTATTATTGAATGTATATTTGTGTTGGTCTTTGTGGTCAAAAAAGGTGTTGTTTACTCGAAGTTCTTTATTCGTGCAGAAGTTTATCATCAGTTCTCCATTTTCGTTTTTGACATTCTCATTATGTTTTTGTTTAATTCCAGGTATTACTTGGTTGCCTATTCGAGCGTTAAAATCCCCCAGTATTATCAACTTTCCTATAACTTGATCTACTACTTGTTGCAATTGATCATATTTAGAATATTTCCCTTCTTGTTTGGGGTTTACTATTTTCTGGGCCGTATACTCTGATGATGTTCAGGTCTTCTTTCTCCATTCTAATTTTTGCTGTGACAATCCTTTCTGATACATATTGACACTCTTTGATGTTATTTTGGTATCTTTGGTGTATTAGTAAGGCTACACCCTCTTTGGCCCTGTTTTCTTTTGCTACTCCACTGTAGATTAGTATATATTCGCCTAATTTTGACTGGCCTTTTCCTTTCTGTTTGGTCTCCTGTAGAGCGCATATATCTATTTTTTTTCTTTTAGCTCTTGGGTTATTTCTTGATCTCTAGTGTTGAACGATCTTATGTTCCAAGTGGTTATTCTCATCTAGATTTTGGAGGTTTTTCTCGTGTCCTTATTTCTTGCCGTGGTCGTCTTCATATTTATCAATCCGGTTCCGAGGCTTCACATTGTTTCTTTGAGCAGTATTCGTTTTTACGATTGGTAGGTTGCTAACCTTGCCAATCATCCTCCACATTTTATCCGGGCTTGGGACCGGCTGTGGTAACCGCAGAGCTACTCGATCCACCCCGCAATTACCCCACGCAGTGTTTAGATGAAATTCAAAGGAAACTACTGATCTGGTATGGTCATATAGAAATAATGGACTACGCCAGGCTGTCAAAACAAATTTTAAAATGGATGCCAAGGGAAAGAAGGAAGAATGGAAGGTCTAAACAATCCTGGCTAAGCAGCATTCAAAAGGCAATGTCGGAAAGGAACCTTCACCCTGGCGAATGGATGGAAAGACCGACGAAGCTGGAAACTAGGAACCGGAAAATACGGGGATAATAAAAAAATAAAAGATAATAAAAAAATAAAAGATAATAAAAAACATAAATAATTCATCAATTGATTAAATTAGTCTTTGCCCATGTATCAGATTGTTTTAAAGAATCCATCCAACTGTGTACTTAGATTAGACTATCGCTTTTATATTTCTTTTTAGTTAATTATGAGAAGCCAAATGCACCTGACAGTATTTTATTACATCCAAAGTATGTGACCAGTGATAAAATGTACAGTTCTAACAAATTTCTGCACCAATCTAATAGCTATCTGTTTTTTGACCAAGACAAGCATAAACACACTAAGCACGTCCATGCAGATTCTATACGTGATTTGAAAAGAAGGAGTAACTCTTTTAGTAATGCGGGTTTAAGTGGGAAGAAGGGTTCAAAGAGACCTATATCTTTATGTTCAGACACATACTTGTATATGTCATGATAGCACATTTATAATTATTGTTGTTAGTTCTAGTCATTATTTTTAGACTGATAAATATATTTTAACGTGCGAACAGATAGACTTATTTACGTAGCCAGGTAGTTTTTACTACTGGTATTATGTAATGATTCATTATTCAGGCTTGTAGGTCATTTTGATTGATTAATCAATTAATTAAAAATACAATGGTATAGTTTAAAAACAGATAGTATAGACAGTGATTTAGATTGGACAAGATTACAGCCTATGTTTCTAACAAGACATTAACTATTTTAGGGGTAAAAAGTTTCATGTAAAATTATTATCCTATTAACTACTATATTTCATATTTAGGGTTTCGACTACCAACTTCAAAATACTATAAATTTTTAGATGATGTAACATTCACAAAATAGACTCAAAATATTTCATAATATCTCTATATCTCAATCTGTTCTTTTTTATTTCTGCCTTTGGTCGGACTTTCTATATGTTTCTTCAACTACTATTATTTCATATTTTAGGGTTTCAACTACCAACTTCATAAATTTTTAAACGATGTAACATTCACAAAATACTCTTCACAAAACACTTCTGTTTTTTTTTGTTTCTGCCTTTGGTCAGACTTTCTATGTTTTTTAACTACTATGGTATATATAGGGTTTTAACTACCAACTTCCAAATACAATAAATTTTTAGATAATATAACATTCACAAAATACTCTCAAAATATTTCATGTTATCTCTAAATCTTAATCTGTTTTTTTTTTGTTTCTGCCTTTGGTCGGACTTTCTATATGTTTCTTCAGATCTTTGGTAACACGTTTCAATTTTAGCTTGGCTGCTCTATCTGATAGTATTGTTACCTCGAAATGGCTGATGGAAGATTTCAAAAAGAAAAGACACGTTTCGAAAGAGTTATGGGCATTAGTCAGATGGTTGCAATAAATATCTTGAATTAAAAAAAGTTGGGATCGTGGATTAACGACGTTCTACACCTTCGTTGCGGGGTATGCCTCTCAGAGGAAAGGGGGGAAACTTATATGCAAGCGAAAGTTGGTAACAATGCATTTATAGCAGAATACTCAAATCATATTTTTCAGTATTGAATACTTTATAAAAACAATTTATAATAAATTACGGAAATTACGGAATTAATTATAATAAATAAATTAAAAATAAATGGTACGGTAAACAATCCTCATTTTTTAATAGATATGTTATTCCTTACAAAAAACCTTTAATTTAAGCACAAATAATTAAAAATCGTAAATTTGGGTCAAAAGTTATTAACTTTTTAAGAATTCCCATAAGAGCCCATGTTAAAACTTAACTTTGACCCTTAATAATAATTAAACGGCACGGTAAAACAGTTTTTAAAAAATCAAGTCTTAGTTTTTTTAAGTAAACTATAACATACTAAAATTTCATGCAAATCTTTAATTCTTTGCCGAAGGTGTAGAACGTCGTTAAGAGAAGCTAAGTGGCGCTAGTAGCTCTTTAATGTTTTAATTCCGGGAAGTTGATAACGAAAAAAGAAGACATTTAATAAACTAAACTAAAAGAAGAAAATAATGTATCAATGTATGGTCTTATACACTAACAAGCAAGATAAATAAACACTGATATTATATTTTATTAATAGATCAATGCATATTAGTGATATATTTACTAATATGGTATACTATCAATAAAATAAATGTGTACTAATCGCATATTACTAATAATGTAAATATATTATAATCCCCGTATCTATTTGATACAAGTCGAAGGCACACAAAAAAAAATTAAATAAAATCTACATAAAATAACCGTATGAAACAACCATATAATATATTATGCTAAAAACCCACCATATCCACGCCAAAACGGAGATCCACTATACGATGGAATTATACTGGATCAAACGGATACCAGAGAAACAACCCCCACCCCCTTCAGTAGCTGAAATGCAAGAAGCAGTGACCAGACTGAAATACAACAAGTCACTTGGATTAGACAACATTATCGCAAAATTAATAAAGGAAGGCGGAGACTCCCTACTGAATGCGATACACGAACTAATAGTGAACATATGGAATAATAAACAACTGCCACAAGACTGGAATACCGGAGTAATTATTCCACTGCGTAAAAAGGGAGATCAGCTTCAATGTAAAAACTACCGGGCAATAACGCTACTGACTGTGGCATATAAAATACTGTCAAATATTGTGGAACAAATAGTTGGGGGATATCAATGTGGTTTCTGCAGGCAGAAGTCCACAATAGATCAGATCTTCGTCTTGAGGCAAATCTTGGAAAATACTAGTGAATTTAATATAGACACACATCATCTCTTCATTGATTTTGAGAGTGCCTATGATAGTATCCATCGAGAATTTCTGATCCACGCCCTGAAAGAGTATTATAATATTTCAACTCAACTCATTGATATAGTAAAAAAACACTTAAAGTACAAAGCAAAATTCGAATTCAAAACGCACTAACAGATACAATCCATGTTAGAACGGACCTACGACAGGGAGATGCCCTATCCTGTATTCTATTCAACATCACATTAGAGAAAATAATTAGAGAGTCAAAAGTAAACACCAGAGGAACAATAATAACAAAAAGTGTACAAATATTGCCATTTGCAGATGATGTTGATATAGCTAGAAGCAAAAGAGAAATGATAGAAGCATTTAATGCGATAGAGAGAGCGGCACAAAACAGTGGCCTAAATATGAATGAAATAAAAACCAAATACATGAAGGCCAGCAAATCGACAGGCCAAAGAAACCTACAGAATCTGACAATAGGAGACTATAACATCGAAAGCGTAAAATTTTTTACATATCTAGGTTCACTAGTTACCGCAGATAACAATGTCATCGAAGAAGTTAAGAGAAGAATACATATTGCTAATTAAACATATAATGGATAAATTAAACATCTAAGATCTAACAACATCACGAGAAAAACCAAATGCAAAATATACAAAGCCCTGATAAAACCGGTCCTTATATATGGATCAGAGACATGGACACTGTCGAAAAGCGATGAGAACTTATTAGGTACGTTTGAACGAAAAATCCTTGGACACATCGCACCATCAATGCACGACTATCACAACTCAAAAATTGCCATTTTTTGTTTTTTATGAATCTGTAATGGTAATGGGTAGTCTAACATAATGAAAGAGTATTATAACTCAAAATTTAATATAAGACATTATTAAACAATGTTAATGTTAAGTTATAATACTCTTGCATTATGTTAGACTACCCATTACCATTACAGATTCATAAAAAACAAAAAATGGTAATTTTTGGGTTGTGATAGTCTTGCATTGATGGTACGACATATATAAGGGGGTGAAAGAAAATGACGTATGGCACAGGAGATATAATTTTGAACTATACGCAGCATACAACGAACCCGACGTCATAACATCCATAAAGATCGGACGTATCCGCTGGATGGGCCATGTTGAATGGATGTTGGAGACCGAAACATATAATGAGGCAAACACCAGTAGGGAGAAAGTCAAAGGGAAGACCCAAACTTAGATACATGGAACAAGTGGAACAAGATCTGAAAACACTTGAGATTACCCACTGGAAGAACAAAGCAAGGAACAGAACAGAATGGCGGAAAATCCTAGAACAAACCAGCACCCAAAAATGATTGTCGAGCTACTGATGATGATGAAACACCCACCATACACTAGAGGCGGTTGGCTAAGACATCCCGTGTAATAAAAGAATTTCCAAAAAATACATTTGAGAAGAAAAGTATGAACATCGTATCTTCTCTCAGTACGAGAGACAATAAATTTTTGCCTGTAAATGAAAAATAAAAGTGTATCATGAAGTGTATGGAGCAAACAAATAATTACTTGAGATATAATTGCACTGATGGTGCCTACTATTTAGATGCTGGTCGGATCCATTCAGCGCAGTCTCCTTGAAGTTGACTTCGTAGCATACTGAGGACTCACCAAAAACAGTTAGGACTAGATAGGTAAGATAGGTAGATAAAACAGGTCTAGATAGACATAATTCAAATATTGAAAGTCTAAAACTCGGGCATATGGTGCTGATGACCAATATTGAGTGCATGATTTACATAGATGGAATACGTTTGCCAGTTACTGAATTGTATGGGAAATCGTGAAATCTCTGCTACGAGGAAAAATATTGAAAGGGCTTTGGGGACAAATAAGGTTTTTTTTTGTTACTTATTCTGTTACAGTACGACCAGTGAGTCATTGGCAATGACCAACTCAAATGGAGCTTCGCAGGCCACACTGTTAGACAAAAAGAATAGCCGGAACAAATTGAAAGTATCTTGCTCAGGCTAAGACGGAAGGCTAAGAAGACAGTACGACCGATAAATAGGATAAGCTTAGAGGATCATCGGATAATCTAAAGCGCACATCATTATCCTAGTCCCGATTTCATATTTGTCCGATTATTTTTCTTGTTTGTATTATTTTTTAATACATTGCTTGTATTGACTATCTCCTTTTTTTGTTGATCGATTTGTAGTTTTCTGGAAAAAAAGTAGAATAATAGATGATCGTTTTTATTTGTAGTACGTTACAGGCCCGTTTATATTTACATTTTTTTTATATTCTCGTTGAATAAATTAGCAAAAGTGATCTGATTGAAAAAGTCACGAACTAACTTGCACATTGTACAGGTATTAACAGGTACTAGTGTAGTTTTAGAATTTGCTGGTTACAAAATAGTATCTTCTGGTCGCACGTGTCTTGCTTTACTGCTTATTTAAGAATAGCTTGTAGCATGGACTATGTTAATTATGCATGTATATGTAACTTTGTGATTTAATTAAAGTATTTATAAGTAATTTTTATTTTGATTTCTGACTTTTATTTCTAAGAATATTACACCATGAAAATTAAATCTAATTAGGTAATACAATAATTGATCAGGTAAGAACATCAGGCTTTAGTCTGTTTACCTAAACAGTCAAACGATTTCTTTTAAATATAAAAATTAAACGGGATAGTTCCCGAGAGTTGGCTGTATACCATCTAGTTAAGTAACTTTTAACGTGAAGTAAAAACTCCCTGGTGTAGTTGGTATAAAATTTAATGAATTAAAATTTTAAAAATCCAAAAGGATTACATTCATTGTTCAGAACGAACGTTTTCGGACTTATCAGTCCATCTTCAGTGAACTCCGTGTCCTTGCAAAATACCCACAAAACCAAACACTGGTTGGATTAAATGTTCAATCTACATTAGAAATAAGTGAAAATAATGCGACTTAATTCGATGGCAATGGATTTCCTCGAGAAACATGTGAGTACTCTACTTTCACATAATTTAACGTCTTCTTTGCACCACGCTGATCTGCCAAAATGACATTTTTAATGAGTTAAAGTCGATGGCTTAAATAAAAAATGTCATTTTGGCAGACTAGCGTGGTCCAAAGCAGACGTTAAATTATGTGAAAGTAGAGTACTCACATATTTCTGGAGGCAATCCATTGTCATCGACTTTAAGTCGCATTATTTTCACTTATTTATAATGTAGATTGAACATTTAATGCAACCAGTGTTTGGAATTGTGGTTCTTTAAAATATATCATTAATGTTACAATATATCGATGGCATAGGGCACAATTGTGGTAAGTGCAAAAACTAACATTTTACAGTACAGCCATTTGAAAGTTATAGGTATGTACTTACCACTTTGTACCGCTATGTACTTTTCTTTTATTGTACATACCCCATTTGACAGGTATATACTACAAGCTTCTAAATGAAATTAAATAACAAATATCAAGGAAAAAATTGTTTAATTCGCAAAAAGAATGAATACAAATATTTATTCATCATCAGAAGTATCATAATATTAGAACAGTGAAGAGAAACCATTTGTGGTAAGGGCACATACAACATTTGGCTTATTTAATTTTTCTTATATTTAGCAGTTACCACATTATGTCAACTTGTATTTCTTACACGTTTCATTATTGCTTACCACATTTGTGCACAATAAACTTTGGGTCAAAATAATGTACTATGTGTACTTATCAATTTTCTAAAAAAGTTGTACTTACCACATTTGTGCACTATACCATCGATATTTCAGTTTGAAGTCATATTGAGGTACCTTCTGATGAAGCTAATGTTTAGCCAATAGTACAACACTAAAAATAAGAGAAATCTATAGTATGCAAATGTTGGAACAAAAGTAATTTTATACAAAGATGAAGTAATTAATAATAATGTAGGTACAGCTGGTTCCTAAAAAAACTGATACGACTCTTAGTAAGATTTGATCATTTTGAGCAGTGTATTTGATTGGTTTGACATTATATTATATTTATTATGACAGACAAATAATAAAATAAACATTAATAATTAAATGATTTATTCATAAATTGTAATAATCATTAAGGATAAATATTAAAAACTGTTGCTCTGCTTACGTTAAAATGGTTCGCTACGGCAGATAGTGACCAACCATCTTCTAATTTCGTTACAATTCTTGCTTTTAGCTCTTTGCTAGCATGTGGAGCCATTTTTTGAAAATGAACAGAATAAGATATCTGACAAATTTTAAGATTGGGCAATGACAGTGTGTAAATAAAAAGTATTTATCCGTCAAAATACACTGCTCAATTTTCTACAAAATACGCATTAAGAGTCGTATCAGTTTTTTTAGGAACCAGCTCTGTACATCATCAGTGGCATTAAAGCTCGTTATGAGCTAAAGTCTTCTTCGGAACAATCCTCCATACACCCCTCTCTCAGCAATTCTTCTACATGCTCCAAGTCCAAGTAAATCAATAGATTTTAAGTCGTCCTCTAAGTTGTCTTGATTCCTAAGTCGCGGTCTTCCGCTGGCCGATTGTCCAATCGGCGCTTTTCGGTCAAAAACTTTTCTGACTGTTGCACCTTCCCCTCGCCTCTTGTCATTGTGTCATGTGTCATCATAATAAATTTTACGTCAGGTTCCCCTAAACTTCTATACAAGTTGCAATGCCTGCGCCACAAATGTTGCTCTTTGATTCCACCATATATTCTTAGTATTTTTCGCTCGAAACGTTGAAGCAGTATGTGGTCCTTCTGTGTTACCACTTTTCTGCTCCATATGTTAGCACTGCTCGTATTAGTGTTTTACAGAGCGTCATTTTAATTTTTTCTGGGTAGTTCTGAGGCCCCTGTCTACTTAGGTCACAGTAACACTTATGGGTGAGCACTATTCTTCTTTTAATTTCTTTGTTGACGTTGTTATCTGCAGTGAATAGCAAGCTAGGTATGTGAAGGTCCACCTTCCAGTTCTAAGTATTCTCGTAGGTATCAGGTTGCTTTACTTAGTACAACACGTATATTTAATCTTTTGGGCATTTGTATTTAGACCCATTCTCTGTGCAGATGCCCCTCACGAGCGAAAAGAATCGGTCAGAGACGTTGTGGCTCTAGCTATGATCTCGATGACATCTGCATATCCAACAACTTGCACAGATTTGTTGAAGATCGTGCCAGTTGTGTTAATCTAGGACTCTCGAATTGCCTTTTCTAGGGCAAGATTAAATAAAAGCCACGATAGGATATCACCCTGTCAGTTCATTTTTGCAATGGAAGAGTCTTGAGGGATAGTTATGGATTCTGACCATGCTCGATGCTCCTGTGAGAGTAAGTTCAGTTAGTTGGATAAGACGAAGGGGTATTTGGAATTCAACCATAGCCAGTAGAAGTTTATATTTATGAACTCAATCGTGGGCGGCTTTGAAATCCACAAATATGTGGAGGGTGTCAAAAATATTGTTTGTATCAAACAATTAAGTTTGTCAAAAATTAAGATGCTCAACACGGTATGTTTACACCTCCGTTATTCAGATGGACCTACATGAAAGCAAATTTAGTATTTTGAATGTACAAAATATGTCAACACCTGGTTATTGTAGAATAAAAAAAAGTTAATTTTACTGGTGTAATATTCTTTATGAGACATTTTTGGAGACAACTTATTTTCATTATTATGCACACTGCTGGTAATATACAACCAATATCTTTACTATGGAAACTATCCACTTAATTTTAATATATTCTGCAAAGTTACCAGTTAATCACTCATCTAACTTTAACTGAAGACAGTAGAATGAAGAAAAATATTATTTCAAGTAACTAGAACTTAAAGTACACTACATTTATAATGTAGATTTATAAGGACAGGACAAAATCAAATATCGAACTATTAAATAACGAGAGGATGTAGTGACTGAAGTTATTACAATAAATAAACATTTGATGAATTATATTACCCGCTTTTAAACAATATCGACCATGTTAATACAAGTACATAAAATAAAATTTCATACAAACTCTTGTATTTGTTTTAAACTGACATAAAATTTTATTTATTGTTAGAAATTTAGTTAAAAAAACGTATTTGGTCTCCAAAAGTGTCCTTACATTCTTTCCATTACCATCTTACTGAAACATTTGACCTTCTAACAGCGTCATGTAAGTCAACTCGTAAGAATAAGAACACAAAACCCCGTCTTTCGCTTTACTCCATTGAATTCAGTTCCCAACTCGAAAACAGACAAAACGATAGCGACAACGATTTCGATCAAGTACCTACCCCAGTCTCTCCTAAGCCAATGACTCCCCGGAGGGTAAAACGGCGAAGTGTGATGACTAGGGGATCTTCAGGTCGACACAGCACTAGCAGTCATCGGTCACATACCAGATCATCGACAAGGTCAAGGAAAACAGCCCAGAATCCAGTAACAAGATTATTAGAGCAGCAGCAAAAAAAGCCGTATGATAGTCCTTCTAGTCTTTCTCCAATTGAGTCGCCGTTATCAAATTATTACATTTCTTCTAATAATAACTTAATGGCTCATCAGAACTGGCCCATTAATGCAGGTCATACAAATCCAAACTATCAACAATCTTCTCAGCAGAGCCTAAATGAAACAGAAGAGCTGGATGATTTATACAATAATAGACCTGCATCTGTTAGATCCAGTTATTCCAATTTTCATGGTACAAGGGCCTTGAACTACTCGCCGCCAAAACATTACCATAGTCATGCTACTCCTCAAGTACCTCAGAAAAGGGGACAATCCAGTAGAAGCAGCATGAGATCTATGGCATTTTTGAACAACGGTCCTCCTGCTTATACCTCCCATGGTCAAATTCCTGGAGACTCAGAAACGCCCATGTAGGTAGGTACTCTTATTTGACGATACCTAAACCTGAAAAACATGTATTCGAGAATAAAATATCTTTTTATACGTACCTACAGGGTTATTCACTATATTTTGACCCCCCTGTAAACTGCTTTATTTACAGCATTAGAAAAAAATGTAAAATACAAAAGTTATTCGATTTTTAAATTATGATTTTTTGACATATATAAATATCATACTAGTGACGTCATCCTCATCCATCTGGGCGTGATGACTATTTTTTCGACTATTTTTTTAAATGGGAATAGGGGTCACTAGCTCATTTGAAAGGTTATTCAATTCTCTATTCAGTAATATAAACATTAAGATAATTATTTATACAGAATGTAAAAAAAATGTTTTAATTAATTGTCACAAAAATAAGAATGTATGTAGTTTATTTAATTCAAAATATCTTCTACTGTTAGAAAACAGAAATAAAAGATTATTGCACAAATAAACATTACTTTTTGCTTAAATTCAATGTTCAAACGGCCAAGAGGCAGATGGGTGGCAGCTTGAACATTGAATTTAAGTGAAAATTAATGTTTATTTGTTTAATAAACATTTATTTCTGTTTTCTGACAGCAGTAGAACGTATTTTGAATTAAATAAATTACATACATTCTTCTTTTTGTGTCAAACAATTTAATTAAAAAAAAATTTGGACACTCTGTATAAATAATTATGTTAATGTTTATATTACTGAATAGGGAATTGAATAACCTTTCAAATGAGCTAGCACACGACCACTATTCTCATTTAAAAAAGTAGTCGATTACGTCATCACGCCCAGGTGGATGACGTCACTAGTACGACATATATGTCAAAAAATCATAATTTAAAAATTGAATACCTTTTGTATTTTACATTTTTTTCTAATTCTGTAAATAAAGCAGTTTACAGAGGGGTCAAAATATAGTGAATAGCCCTGTACATGCGGAAGAAAATGTTTGTCACTTATACATGTTTTAGGGATAGGAGCTCAATTTAAAAATTGAAAGGCAACGAAAGAGAAAGAAATGCATTATTCTTACAATTGTCTACAACGTATTCTTTAAATCATTCTGTAAATTATTATTTCTTATAAAATATGAAATTTAAAACGAAATATTCAAAAATGTGTCAAAAAATAAACATGCATTGTCTGATCATTACCAAAAATAGCGTACATGTATCCCAAATTGATATGTTTTACAGGGTATACCGAAAACTAGAGGAGATAAAAAAAGTAGTAAAGATGTTTTGACATATTTATTCGTTAAAGTAACTATTGCCCAATCAAATCATCAATAGCTGCTCACTTTTAACTTTTATGACATATCTCGTTAAAGGGGGGATCTACTGACGATACAATAATTAAAGAATTATAATTTTTCTGATTTATGCGCTTTATTCACTTTGTAAAGATTTTTTTTGCCTGCACTGTCATATAATACAGGTTATACACCGCATCCCTCGGTAGACTGCAAGCTATAGCAGAAACCCGATGGTAGACCGCACACTATAGTGGCACCGATATATCTTGAGTTAAATAATAGGTACTAGGAATCCAGAGTTAATACATTATTAAAAACTAACGCTAAGCCATAACTACGGCTTATTAATGGCACCGATATGACTTGAGTTAAATAGTACTAGCAATCCAAACTTATTTCTTTATTAAGAACTAACACTAAGCCATAACTACGGTTTATTAATGGCAGCGATAAGATATATGAGTTAAATAATACTAGGAATCCAGACTTAATAGTTTATTAATAACTAACGCTAAACCATAACTACGGTTTATTAATAGCACCGATATGATGAGGCCCTTAGAACACAAGGGTATAAGTGCCAAGTTTTGAGAAAACTTTTTTCAACGTTCTAGACAAATTTAAAAAATCTAGGTATTGTCCTTTTCATGAGCATTTTTCAGTGCGTAACAAATAATAGGAAAAAGGGTAAGTCCGTGATAATACACATTTATGACATTTATTCTAACATGACATTTTAGTTAAATCTGACAGTTGTCACATTTTATTTTCAATTTGGAATAAAAACAAATCAAATGTGTTTCTTGCATTTATAAAATGGTATTTTCTTTGATTTGTATAGTCTTATAAATTATACAGATTATATTTGTAATATTATTATCTAATTAAAAAAAAATTATTTTTTTATTATGGCGCCATCTATCGACAACTAGAATAACTAGAATAAATGTTCTAAATGTCTGTAATCACGGACGTGCCTTTTTTATGTCACATACAATTTAATGCGTTAGAAAGAAATCGAAAAACTGTGACGCTCTGAAAGATGATCATGAGAAAAAGAATAGGTACCGCTTAGCATATTTTCAATGACATGCCATTTTTGAACATTTTATTGTTAGTTTATGTAGAAAGTTTGAAGACACCAGGTTTTCTATTTGTTTGGGAGTCCATTTTTGTATTTAAAACCTAGTTTTCTAAAATTGTCACTTATACCCCTTGTGCTCTTAGGCCTCATATATGAGTTAAATAATACTATGCTCTGTTTTTAAACCTGGAGGAGTAACTGAAATTTAGCGCACCGTAATGCTTGTTAGTAATTGGTCCAACCTCGGACAAGTTTACTCCACTGTTATGAAATTTTGACACTAATGACATTAAATAAGAGTTAAATAATACTAGAAATCCAGACTTAATACTTTATTAAGAACTAACGCTAAGCCATAACTACGGCTTATTAATGGCACCGATATGTCTTGAGTTAAATAATACTAGGAGTCCAGACTTAATACTTCATTAAGAACTAACGCTAAGCCATAACTACATTATTTGGTGCTTCAATGGCTAACTGGTATAAATGGTGACAGCTATGCAGATTGGTTAGTGTCATTTCTATTACCATTCAGCATTTCAGCTAACTGAACAGTGCATAGTTATGCACCACACATTACAGGTTTTGTCCATCTTTAATAGTTTTCGGTATACCCTACAAAATATACAAAATTTTGATTTTTTCATTCCCTATATCGCTCTACCTTTACGTCTCTAACTCGAACTTCTCATATTATTTAATTTTTCTGATACTCAAGTATACTGGCGTCCTTTGAAGATAGTTAAGTTTACGTTGTGCCCGATATTGTAAATTAGTTAAACTATTTCTTTTTCTTTATATGTAATTTATGTTCTGATGGGTTTACAATTTGGTTTAATTTAAATTAAATCTATGTAATATAAATTTTTGAACAAAGAAAGTCCCTGTAAATATTATTAACATAAAATACATTTCAGTTCAGTTATTAAGGTAAGACGGTGCTTGCTGAACAATCCTCATATAGATAACCGATATAGCAATTTAATAACAAGTATTTACAAAAAAAAAACAGGGAAAGATAAGAGGAGGAAGGAGTCTAGGAAGAAGGAGAGTGTCATGGTTAAACATAAACGTAAATTTTAAAACACTATAATTTAACGGGATTTTGCACTTCGTGTTCTATTTTTCACAGCACTTGTAATGTTCATATTTATTTAAAAAATCTTAAATGTATTCTAAATAAACAACTATTTGACTATTTGATGTGGCGATATCACAAAACCACTGATTTCGTGCACAATGCATTTAAAATTTATGTTTACTCTTGGTACCAACGCGTTCAACTTCCTTTATTTACTACTTTATTTATTTATTTAAAGGCCCCCTTCCTTTATTTGCTACCTGAGTGACCTTCGCAGTTTTAGATATTTCTGTATATTTGTAATGACTTTCTTTGTTCAACAATATAAATATGTTTTAAATTAAACGAAAAACTCCTTTATTAGGGTTTGCTATCTTGTGATATAGTTTTAATTAATATAGTTTCATTATAAATCTATTGTGTAGTATTTACGAACAATCTCTTCATTCCATTTATCTAACAAAAAGACTGTTTACTACTCAATAATCAATTTTGAATGGTTGATATTTATATGTTATATGTGAGGCGTCCTAAGCTTTCTCCATTTTATGTCATATAATACTTGCGGACACATGTATTTACAGATGCTATCAAGTTATTGTAAAAAACCTTAATCTTAATCCTATTACAAAGTCACTTGTATTTGCGTGGTGTCGGTAAGTTTTAATAGGTAAACATACTGAATAGCAGGTGTATAATAATTAAATGTACCGGGTGTCCCAATAAGAATGGCTCTCGGCCATATCTCAGGAACCGTTTATAGTAGAGCTTTGAGCAAAAATATGTATAACAAAAGTTGCCTCGGGAAAAGCCTGGAAATTATTTTCATAATTGTAGGTCCACCGCTAGAGGGCGTAATTGAATATCAAAAATTAAAAAATCAAAATTTTACAAAATTTACCTAATGAAAGGGCACTGGAAATCCAGTCATCGTATTCTTCATAAAATTCTGCGCATATTTGATTTTACAAGTTTAAGTCTACCTTTGCAAATAAGAGGTGGGGGTGAGTGGGAACATTCTTATGAAAAAATGGCTGTAAGTCCGGTTCTGTTAAATCGAATTTTGCATACTTGGTCTTGTTGAAAACACCTCTTTTTCGTCAATGTAAGTGTCTTATTTTCGAAATAGCCTAATAAGGAATATGCAAGCTAGGAGACGTTATTTAATTATTTTCAGAAATTTAGTTTTCTTTGGAAAATATTAAATACAAGTATGCATTTTAATCCTGTATTACAAAATTAGACCAAATTAGCAACATAATACCGAAAACCGCATGTCGATACCTTTTTTCTATCTTGAGATATCTTAAGAAATGTTTAAATTTTAAACATAACTGTTAAGGAAAAGTAGTGTGCTATGGAAAAAACAACTAAACATGTTCCAGATGTAAACGTATACAGGGTGATTTGTTAAGAATGTTCAATCTTTGAGATGTAGATTCTAGACCTCAAAATATTAAGATTTAACCCAAATCATTTAAATCAAATGTGGCTCATTACTGAGTTACAGGGTGTTTTATTTAAAAATTTAATAACTATTTTTACCCAGGGCTTTAAAACTATTTGACGTATCCTTGTCATACTTGGCAGAAAATATAGGTACTGTACATCCTACTAAATTATGATAAATAAACTTTTCTGGCTACTACCAGAGGCGTACGACAGGGGAAAGTGAATGGTTGACCTTTCCCAAATTCTACGCCACTGGCGAAATTGCTATTTTAGCACAATATTTCGATTTTCCAATACTTTAAATGTAAGTAATATACGCTTCATTCGTAACGTTAAAGTCATTAGTTTTCGAGATATTTGAAGTTGAAAATGAAACGGCATAGCTATTTTGATTAATGTATTGTGCTCCTTCATTTTTAACTTTAAATATCTCGAAAACTAATGATTTTATCGGTACGGATGAAGAGTATATTATTTGCATAGAAAGTATTGGAGAATCGAAAAATTGCAATAAAATAGTAATTCCGCCAGTGGCGTAGAATGTGGGAAGAGTCAACCGTTCACTTTCCCCTGTCGTACGCCTCTGGTAGTAGCCAGAAACGTTTATTTATCATAATTTAGTAGGGTGTACGGTACCTACACTATCTGCTAAGTATGATAAGGATATGTCAAATACTTTTAAAATATTGGATACAAATACATATTTAATATTTATGTAATAGGGATGTTTGATTTAAAAATTTAAAAATTATTTGTACCCAGTACTTTAAAAGTATTTGAAATTGCCATATCATACTTGCCAAAAAGTGTAGGTACTGCACACCTTACTAATTTATGTTAAATAAACGTTTCTGACTATTACCAGAGGCGTACAGGGGAAAATGAATGGTTGAACCTTCCCAAATTCTACGCCACTGATGGAATTGCCATTTCAGCATAATTTTTAGATTCTCCAATACTTTCTATGCAAATAGTATACTCTTCATTCGTATCGATAAAATCATTAGTTTTCGAGATATTTGAAGGGGCACAATACATTAATCAAAATAACTGTAAAGTTTCATTTTCAACTTAAAATATCTCGAAAACTAATGACCTTAACGTTACGAATGAAGAGTATATTATTTACATAGAAAGTATTGGAAAATCGAAATATTGTGCTAAAATAGCAATTTCGCCAGTGGCGTAGAATTTGGGAAGGGTAAACCATGCACTGTCCCCTGTCGTACGCCTCTGGTAGTAGCCAGAAACGTTTGTTTATCATAATTTAGTAGGGTGTACGGCAACTACTCTTTCTGCAAAGTATGACAAGGATATGTCAAATAGTTTTAAAGTACTGGGTAAAAATGGTTATTAAATTTTTAAATAAAACACCCTGTAACTCAGTAACGAGGCACATTTTATATAAGTGATTTGGGTTAAATCTTAATATTTTGAGGTCTAGAATCTACAACTCGGAGATTGGACATTCTTAATGAATCACCCTATATAATTAATTAAAACAACAATAAGAAACAACACTATAAAATATAACAAAGAAATAAAAGCAACTACTTACTTATTCTTTGCGACTGCCTAAATGTTCAAATTGTTGCCCATCATTTTCGATGCAAGAATTTACTCTTTCAGGAGTAGGTTGAATAGCAACAGATTTAACTGTTTTAGACTTTTATTTATGGCGACGGATTAAAGACCTTGTTTTTGCCGCTAGGCCCACTACTCGAGAAAACATGATCTTCTAGAATCTAGAGAATACGAAACGCCATTCAAAGCATTGCGACAGCAGAAATTGAGACTGCTGTTCAATCTACTCTTGAAAGAGTAAATGAGAGCATCGAGGGCAACAATTTGAACATTTAGGTCGTCACTAAGTAAGTAGGTAGTTGCTTTTATTTCTTTGTTATATTTTATAGTGTTGTTTGTCTTATTGTTGTTTTAATTAATTATATACGTTTACATCTCGAAAATTTTTCTTTTTTTTTTCCATAGCGCATTACTTTTCCTTAACTTCGTTTACCGGTGACATTAATAGTTGTTTAAAATTTACGTTTCTTAAGATATCTCGAGATAGAAAAAAGGTTTCGATATGCGGTTTTCGGTATTATGTTACTAATTTGGTCTAATTTTGTAATACAGGATTAAAAATGCATACTTGTATTTAATATTCTCCAAAGAAAATTAGATTTCCAAAAATAATTAAATAACGCCTACTAGCTGGCATATTACTTATTATTAGGCTATTTCGAAAATAAGACCCTTACATTGACAAAAAAGAGCTGTTTTCAACAAGACCAAGTATGCAAAATTCGATTTAGCAGAACCGAACTTACAGCCATTTTTTCATAAAAAGGTTCCCACTCACCCCCACCCCTTATTTGCAAAGTTAGACTTAAACTTGTGAAATCAAATATGTGCAGAATTTTATGAAGAATATGATGATTGGATTTCCAGTGCCCTTTCATTAGATAAATTTTGTAAAATTTTGATTTTTTAACTTTTGATATTCAATTACGCCCTCTAGCGGTGGACCTACAATTATGAAAATAATTTCCAGGCTTTTCCCGAGGCAACTTTTGTTATAAATATTTTTTTCTCAAAGCTGTACTATAAACGGTTCCTGAGATATGGCCGAGAGCCATTCTTATTGGGACACCCGGTACAATAGATTACCATTTTATTACTTTCTACTTGTGCTGGAAACTTAACCACACCACTCAAATGCATATTAATTTGCAATAAGCTTAAGTAAGGGAATAGGGTTTCTGCAATAACTTGCTGGCAACTGTACTATATATTTTTTTAAAACGAGGTACACAAATCATGATGATATTGTAGATAACAATAGTTGTTACTGGTCCACTGGTTGTTAATATTACTAAATAATCAACCTAAAAGTTAGCAACAATAGAACAGTACACCATTGTACAGGCCATGGTTTAGATGTTAATAACTCAATAAGTGTTTTATAACTGTTTACTGTTTGATATGCGTATATCTTTGTATCATACTCAAAAACCGTCACGAGTGTTTCATTGTAATGTTATCATTAACCCATTTATGCCAAGAAGTATTTTTTTTCTTTTAATGAGGTGTAGTTTTTTAACATGTATTGTGAAATCATGTTAAAATTGCAAAATACGCCTCTAAACTTATGTTGTTTGTTTTTTGTAACCATGAACTGGGTCATTTTCGGCCATCTAAAAAAGAAAAACTTTTAAGAAATATAATTGTTGCTCAAATTTTTTAAAACCAAAAACTGATTAATTTACCTTATATATAAACAATGTACAAATATTAAATGTTATGATATAAAACAAAACATGGCAGTGTTGTTGCGCACATTGAGCACACCGTGTTGTTGCGCACATTCTGACCCGTAATAATAAAATGTTGAGCCATTTTACGTGAGGTTATAGCAACAGAAATGGAAGTACGTACTAAGAACACCTAATAAAAACTTTCCATATTTTTGCAAAATGGACACAGCAGCTTGTCTCCTGAATTCGAAATTATTCATTTTTTTACCAAAATTTCTTGCCAATAACTAAGAATTATTGAGACATAATATATAACATATTGAAGTGTTGTTGTCCACTTGGTCTACATCCTCAAAATTTTTGTTACAACATGTTGCTAGATTTGGTTGAGGTATCTAATTTTTTTTCTTTTTCTGAATATCTCGGTGCTTTTTGAACAGGTTTAACATCATATCCGTTAGATAATAAAGTAAGAATCAATTTCACGCAAATGATAATATTTTCTTTGTCTACAAAAATATAGCTTCTCTTTCTTTCTTTTCTCATTAAAGTAGTGTTCTCAATAGGTCATTTCTCAATTCGATTCTCCCAGCTTATTTATGGGAGAAACGTTGGTAAAATGTTTCCAAAATATAGAAAAACTGAAATTTCTGGATACGTAGTAGCAAAATTCATTACCACCGATTTTCCGAAACCAATGGTTGGGCAACCAATGGTTTTAAACTGATAAGATTGGTTAAGGCTACAATGCGTAAAGTCGTTTGCAAAGTCGAAATACAGGGCGAACAATCACAGGCGTTTGAAACGAATGTTGGGCTGCGACAGGGAGATGCGCTGGCGTGTCTCCTCTTCAACATAGCTCTGGAAAAGGCGGTCAGAGATACCCGAATAGACAACAGAGGAAATATTTTTAATAAATCATCCCAAATTTTGGCCTATTCAGATGACGCGGACCTAGTTGCCCGCACAACACGCAAACTAGAAGAAATGTATACCACCTTCTCAAATGCCTCAAAAAATATGGGCCTGAAAGTAAACGAGGAGAAAACTAAGATGATGACATCAACACCCAACAATAGAGTCAGAAACATCGGTCACCAATTCACTGTTGATAACTCTACCTTTGAAGTGGTGGACAAATTCACATACTTAGGCTCCCTGATCACCAAGGAGAACATCACGACGGAAGAAATCAAACGAAGGATAATCCTAGCGAACAAATACTATTTTAGACTGAGTAGACATATGAGAAGCAGAAACTTAAGCCAAAAACAAAAATAACCATATACAAAACCCTTATACAACCAGTGTTGACATATGAATCGGAGACATGGACCATCTCCAATGCAGATGAAAACCTTCTGCTTATATTTGAACGAAGGATCCTGAGAGGAATATTCGGTGGCATGTGTGAAAATGGTATTTGGAGGAGGAGGTACAACTACGAGGTATACCACAGATATAAACATATATTTGGTGGTAAAGACGTAGTACCTCTTATAAGAATAGGAAGACTAAGATGGGCAGAACATCTAGCAAGATCACAGTATAACAACCCTCCTAGAAGAATCCTTATGTCACAACCTGTGGGAAGTAGAAATAGGGGTAGGCCAAAACTTAGATGGAACGATGGTGTAGATGAGGATGGGAGAAAAATAGGCTCAGCAAACTGGCAACGGTTGGCAATGGATAGGACTGACTGGTGTAATAGACTTGGGAAGGTCGAGGCTCTTTCATAGGGCTGTAGCACCATTGATGATGATGATGATGGTTGGCAATCACTCTTTTTTTCGTCCTTGGTAGATGACAAAACTCAAACAGTATTATGATGGGGTTGCGCATACTCAGGATTTGAATCCCTTGATAAACTGTTACCAGCCATTACGACCAAAATATGGAATTATTAATTCATCTATTGATAAATTGCCTAAAATGGTTAGTATTGAGGCATATCTCATATAAACTTCGTTCATTTTATCGATGAGTGGACGTTATTTACCAAATTATTTCTTGGGTCTTCCCATGATTCCCAGAACTTACAACACCTTGTAACATGTACTTAAAGTATGAAATTCTTAAAACATGCGGTACAAACTGTATGCTTTACAGTGTGCGTTGATATATCGAAATTTAAAAATAATTCCACTCTGGCGTATCGGTGTCACTTCATAGCGTTAGCAAAGGCATAATGTCGGGCATTGATTTATTTCTTGTAATTTGTCGTCTCTTTAACTATGTTTCCTCTATGTTTTTCTATTTCTTGTTCAACTTGGAAAACTTTTCGTCCTGATCTTCTTCTTCTTTTTAATTAGGCAGTACTGCCTGTTTTAGTGCAACGGTGCCTTTTATTCTGCCCCTAAGTTGTCGTTCCATCTTTTCCTTGGGCGTCCTATACTTATTTTGTCTAACGTTGACTTGTCTCTGGCTATTCTTACTATCCTTGGTTCAGACATCCTGCTTATGTTGATTCCACTCTTCTTGTCTGTTCTTTACCCGGGTGTTTATATTGTCTACCCCACATATGCGTCTGATTTCCTTACTTCTTACCCTGTCCTGTAGTGCTTTTCCAGCAATCCTTCTTAAGATTTTCATTTCGTTGGTCGCTAGATGTCTTTGTGTTTTGCTTGTGTCTGGTCTTATTTCGGCCGTGTAAGTCATAACTGGCCTAATAACTGACTTATATATTCGGGCCTTTGTTTCCACTCTTAGGTGTTTGTTTTTCCAAATTGTGTCGTTTAGGCATCCGGTCATTCTACTGGCTTTGATTATTTGGTCTTTTACATCTTCTTCGATATTGTTGTTGGCTGATAGATTAATTCCCAGATCTTCTCTATCCAAATTTGTTTTCACTTGTAAACTTATATGCCTAAAATTTAGTCGATTGGGCTCATTAAAATCTTGATCCACAGAATCTTCGTCATCATGGGGAGTGATATATATACACATATACTATCTAGAATTTCTTTCTCCTCTTCAAGCGTTTCTATCTCATGCAGGAGCCAGTTAGTGTTTTTTTCGTATGGACAAAGATAAATATTCAGTATTTCTAGACTTCGTATATATAGTTCAAAACTACACTTAAGTGCCTATTGGTTGGTTTAATAGGTTATTACACAGAATCACCTACACATACCCTAACCATACTAAAATAAATATAAGTTCACTCTTTACTTAATATTTTCACTGTTAGTATGTTTCATACCTGCTTTCAAACTTATTATGCAATTTCATTTCCAAAATTCAGTTTACAAACAGCAAAAAGGTGGTTCACATGCACAAATAACGTAGTATTAACGTGTTGCTAAACTTGTGATATTATATAGACACCACATCAGTACAGTATGTTTGGTTGCCGACCTTAAAGAGGTCGAGTCGTTAGCGACCAGCTGGGCATAAATGGGTTAAATAGTCCAGGGTAATAAGGATTTTCTCGGGACACTCAAAGATCCAGGTAGCTGACTACTTTTTTAGTTATTGTAGACCTATAGGAAGAAAACCTACCTGTTTCCTGCCTAGAGTTCTCGTCCGTTTTTTAATTATTAACAATTTAGTGCAAAAATCGCGATTTTTTCGATTTTTTGCACTCCATTCAAAAACTAAAAAGTTGACATAAAATTACAAAATTCAGTTTTTTAGAACATTGAAAAACCTTCAAAATGCCGATTTTTTAAAGTTAAAAATTTAATTTGTTGCTACCCAAACTGCAAAATAAGTGAAAATCGTTATTTGTTAATAACTTTTACTAAAACTACCTTAGAACTTTAGTGTTTCACCCAAAGTTGGATATTGGGGTACTTAACAAACCCTCAAAATTTGAGACTGATCCATTAATTAGTTTAAGAGTTATTCTATTTGTTTATTCCAGAGACCTTTATTTTGCAATAAGATAAGACAGAAAATAATGAAGATAGAGCAATTCTGAGTATGCCAAATGAAAGTAGAAGAGTGATAGTATCAAAATGTATTAAAAAAAGATAAAAAATGATTAACGTAGTCAAAAATCCTAATGCCAAATTTTTAAAATTTTGTAGTTTATAAACATTTAGAATAACTTTATAAATATTGTTTGTAGAAAAAGTCATTTTAATCAAAAGTCAGTCTAATTTGTTTAAACAATTCTTGAAAAAATATTTTTTTTTATAAAAATCTATTTTTTTAATCGTAGTATCATTAATGATCACAGAAAAAGTTAAAGTACACTTTAATAAATACATGATTTTTATAAGATAATTATTTATTGAAGATAATTTATTTTTTAAAGTATACCTTAACTTTTTCTATGATTAATAGGGATAGTATGATTAAAATCATGGCTTTTTGGGAAAAAAATATTTTTTCAAAAAATTTTGAAACAAATTAGACTGTTTATTAATTAATAAATGTCTAGACAAATTACATATTTGTAATGTACAGAAAAATTACATACTATTTAAAAAAAGAACGATCAAAATATACTCAGTAGATCCCGAGATATAGAAAATTATAGTAGTTTTAAGTTGCTTTTTTTAATTTTTGAACTCGTGCATTTGTCGGCTCCCAGCTCCCCCTTCACTTACCACGATTAGTCACCAATTAAACTACATTTTGTAACAAACTAATTCCTTACGATGCGCCCCTGGAGGGTGAGTGTAGATAGGATCGTCAAAGGACCCAGAGGGCATATGGCTTTCCGGGAACTGGCCCAGTGGCCCAATGACCAAATGTATTTACCTACCTAGGAAAGATACAAAGACGCTATTTTCAGTTTTCTATTTAGTTAGCATCGACATTTTATAACGTATACACGAAAATACACCATTTGTTCGATTATCGTGATTTTCTTGTAATCTACCCTAAAACCTGAGATAATTACCTAGATTTATCTTTACACTGTCGCCCATCTTGTGGCTTATAATGAAAATTACGCGATAAATCGTATATTTCGCTATTTTAAACGAAAATTCGCCATAGAAAAGTGCGCTTCAGCAATATTAATTGTTAAATTATTCAGTATGGACCCTTTTCGCAACTTGATCGCTAACTCAAAAGTTAAAAACAATTAACTGCTTCGCTAATTACTTTTTTCATATTCGGACAATAATTAGTTTCGGTATAAAAATCTAGTGGACCTATTGTGTGGTAACAAGTAACAAAGTCGGTAACTATAGTATTGGACATCCGCTTCGGTATATAATAAATGAGTCGACATATTGTTCAAAGTGCTTTAGTTATTCGGACGCTTTTGTCTATTTTTATTATTTATTAGACAATTGACTGCTTCGGTTACGTGTAAAAACCGCCTGTTTTTGTCAAACTCGAAAGTAATTAGTGCTAGTTGTTCCAAGGTGGTGTGCAGAAGGGTGCTGGATATATTCTTATCCAAGCGTGGACACAGCTATTTACTGGCAAGTACATTCCAATTTTGCATGACCAATCATTTTTGCAATTGGCATTCCACGCAAAATATTGAACATATGAGTACGATTAAAATTACTTCTGAGTCGGACTCTGTTTCGAATAGATCTGTGGCAATAAACATTAGAGACATGACTCAAAACGTAGTGTTGACCAATGAACAATTTCAAGAGCTGTTATCGAGATTGGCGGTACAAAGCGTTCCCGTTCCGCCGTCGCCGTCGGTCCAAGGTGGCAACCTGTCGAAATGCCATTCGCGTTTTGATGGACACAAAGACACCGACGTAAACGCGTTCATTAGCGCTGTAGAAATTTATAAAGATTGCGCATTAGTGTCGGACGAAAATGCATTTCGGGGAATCGCTATGCTTTTTGATAATTTCGCTGCAAAATGGTATCAAGGCGTCAAGGATACTATTAAGACATGGGAGGAACTTGTTTGTTTACTAAGAGTTACGTTCGGTCCGAAAAAACCTGCATATCGCGTGTACCGCGAGTTATTCGCCGAGGAGCAAGACGAAAAAACGACAGTGGACGTCTTTGTTTGCCGTTGTAGGGCTGTTCTTGCGCAACTAGATCCAGGCAGCCTTACAGAAGAGATCCAGTTAGATATGGTGTATGGATTATTAAACAAGGGGATTCGAGAAAAGATTTCAAGAGATTCCGTTTCCACTTTTACGGCGCTGCTTACAGCGGCACGAAAAGTCGATGATGTATTCGAGAGACCTTGTTCTAACGATAACAAAACGCCCCACAATCGACAATCCACCGATCGATCTACGATTTCGAAAGAAATTGTGAGTTCTTCGCGTACGGACAGTGCTACCGTCGGAGCAATTACTTCGAATTCGCCGCGCAATAGCCTAAACACCCCGTTAAAGTGTTACGGTTGTGGTAATCCGGGATTTATAAGGCTAACTGCCCAGAGTGTAGGCATACGGAAGCATCCGCGATAGATTTCTCTTCCGTAGACATAGCTCTAGATTATGAACGAGCTCGACCCAACGAAAGAAGATGGAAGAATACCTTCAGAATGGGGAGAGAGCCTGCCAGCTATGCTACTACGGGAAATAGCGCACCAAATTCACTACCACTTTACCGCGGGTCACCTGCCAAGAGAGAAGTGCTTGGGACCGAGTTGGATAGACCCTTGAGGGAAGACATCGTCGAAGAATACGGAAGTGTTTTGTCCGCGCCGGTTGTATTAGTGCCGAAAAAGGATGGCGGTACAAGACTTTGCGTGGACTATCATTGTTTAAACACCGTAACTAGTGGTTCGGATCCTTTATATGACTTGCGATCGGAGTATCGACAAGTGAACGTCGTGGAAGTTGATCCGGGAAAAACCGCAGTAATATCGGAACGGTTACCTCCGATAATCGTGAAGGAAGCTCCAACGCCTGTAGTGCCAAGGCGAAGACGAGGACGCCCCAGGAAGAAAACCGCATCTCCTGCTGGCCCCTCCTCTGGCGAGGTCGATGCCAGGGAGGGAAACTGTAACAAACTAATTCCTTACGATGCGCCCCTGGAGGGTGACTGTAGATATGATCGTCAAAGGACCCAGAGGGCATATGGCTTTCCGGGAACTGGCCCAGTGGCCCAATGACCAGATGTATTTACCTACCTAGGAAAGATACAAAGACGCTATTTTCAGTTTTCTATTTAGTTGTATTTAGTTAGCATCGACATTTTATAACGTATAGACGAAAGTACACCATTTGTTCGGTTATCGTGATTTTCTTATAATCTACCCTAAAACCTGAAATAATTACCTTAATTGACCTTTACAATTTTTAAAAATTCGTGTAAAATATCAGCTTTTCTAATATGTAAAATGACTTTTTCTACAAACAATATTTTTAAAGTTATTCTAAATGTTTTTAAACTACAAAATTTCACAAATTTGGCATTAGGATTTTTGACTATATTAAATAATCTTTTTATCGTTTTTTAGTACATTTTGATAGTATCAGTTTTCTACTTTCATTTGGCATACTCAGAATTGCCTTATCTTCATTATTTTCTGTCTTATATTATTGCAAAATAAAGGTCTCTGGGATAAACAATTAGAATAACTCTTAAACTAATTACTGATCGGTCTCAAATTTTGAGGGGTTGTTAAGTACCCCAATACCCAACTTTGGGTGAAACACTAAAGTTCTAAGGTATTTTTAGTAAAAGTTATTAACAAATAACGATTTTCACTTATTTTGCAGTTTGCGTAGCAACAAATTAACTTTTTAACTTTAAAAAATCGGTATTTTGAAGGTTTTTTAATGTTCTAAAAAATTATATTTTGTAGTTTTATGTCAATTGTTTAACTTTTGAATGGGGTGCAAAAAATCGAAAAAAATCGCGATTTTTGCACTAAATTGTTAATAATTAAAAAACGGACCCGAACTCTAGGCAGGAAACAGGTAGGTTTTCATCCTATAGGTATATAATAACTAAAAAAGTAGTCAGCTACCTGGATCTTTGAGTGTCCCGAACATGGTCTATTTCTAGCTTATTACCCTGGTCTAAAAAGCTACATCCATCTTTGAGAGAAAGACTAAATGAATATTTAATAAAATAGCAGCTTAATTTTTTATTTTGTTACCTAATGCTAATGCTAATAAGTGATATAATTTGAAATTATTTATTGACCTAACCAATATTAAGGTCTATTAAAGCTATTTTCAATTGTTAAAAAAACTAATTTTCTGGATTGGTACATGTTTCATTGTTATTATTTGTATAAATGTGTTATATACGGCTGGTTATGTATATTTTTTATTATTTAATATGTGCCCTGCCTTATATAACGTGTGATCCAAAATGATTGTCACCATAGGTGGCTCTGAACGACAGAGATAGCTATACAGTGTATGTCTATTCTTAATTCAGATATACTTTCCAGTTTACGTCAACTTTGCAGTGTAAGTCAACTTAACAAGAAAAGTAAGGTTATGTAGAGATCTTGTTTGCTTTGATTTATTATTGTTACTTATAATTTTGTTAATTCTTTTTATTTTTGATTAAAGTTCTGGTTTTGACTGATTTTTTATATTTTATAATGTTAATCAAAATTAATTGATAATCCAATGATATAAATTCAGATTAAAACAAGACATACGTAATTTTTTGCACGGCTAGCTTTGATCCCAATAATTGTGGATCACTCGTTATAATGTTGAGAAAGATTTGTTACTCCTCTTTAATTTAAGTAATTGTATTGGTATTTCCTATACCCCGTTATCTTTACGCTTTTGTGTAACAGGAATAACTTTTCTTTATTTAAGATAAATATATTTAAGATAATAACTATTCCAGTTCCACTACAACAATTTTGTTGCACTATTTAATTCTAAAACAATTCGTTTATTTACTATTTTGTCCCTTTGTCTATAGACAAGAGGACATCCTCAGTCCATGCCCAGAGCTGGGCCGGGTACTGATAAATTTTACTCGGGTACAGAGTACCGGATACTTTTCATATTTGAGGAACGGGTACAGAGTACCGAGTACATTCCTCAAGAAAAGTACTCAGAGTACAATACTCAAAGTACAATAACCCGAATTTCTCGGGTACTTATTTCGAGTACATTTGAATATAGAACCCGAAAAAGGGTAAGAGGGTAATAATTATCTCTGCCTCTCTAAACATATTTATTTATGAGTCATGAAAACATAAAATACCGTACAACTCCAACTTAAATAAAAAAATAAGAATTTTAAAAATTTATCATTGACTAATACAGTAAAACCTGTCAGTAACGGCCACTAAAAATGAAGGAACTATTGGCCGATATAGAAAGGCGGCCGGTATTTCCAGTTTTTGTAGTTCACAAATATATAAAAGATAATTGGAACTTTGTTTATTTTGTTAATAAAAGCAAATATAATTCTATAGGTACATAAACGGAAACTACTAAAACTACTTTAATATCCTAATATAAAACAAAACTATATACGGAAAAAAACAAATTGATGGCTTTTTAAAGAATTTTTCAACCCACTTTTATTTTTTTATATCCTTTGATAATTTGAGTTTTTACACCATATTTTTCGGCCAACTTTTGTGAATTGTTGTCATAGCGACAAACGTATCTCTTACCTATTGTGACCACCGACCCGATGCGGGGTATTTAATTTTCTGTTTAGGTAGATACAATAGGTCCTAATACTTAAGTAGTACTGAAAATTTCCATCAACAAATAGACAAAATTATTTTAACAAAATTATTTTGGCCAATATTCACATTCCATTTCTATAAAATGGGCTTTAAAAATATGTGATTATTTGGCCGCGTCCGTATTATAAAGATTGCCGTAAATAGCAGGTCATAAATAAGGAAATATACATATGTATGTATAATTAGTTTGGGGAATTTTGAAACCGGCCGTAAGGACTGGTGGCCGATTTTAGCAGGTGGCCGGTAATACAGGTTCTACTGTAGTCAGTATAACACCACGCACACTCACTGATTAATTTTATTGGCTTTTAAATAACTAATTTTTCAAAGTTTCATCAGTTCTTCAGAGCATTTCTTGAAGGGCTATTAATTATTATGGCATAAGAGAATAGGCGTTGCTTGACTTTGCGAATGGACTGATACTGACAGCGGCATTTTGCGTGTTGCTATTAATTTGCTGTCCCACATGCAGCGACAAGTTTAGACTTACAAAAAGTACTCAGAAAATGTACTCGTATAATAAACGCGGGTACCGGGTATTTTACCCATACGCTACGGGTTCGAGTACCGAGTACTTTATTGAAAATGTACTCGGGTACTGGGTACTTGTACTCGGGTATTGCCCAGCTCTGTCCATTTAATTTAATAGTGGATGAAGTTATAGGTACTGTTAACAAAATGAATCAAGGGTACAAAATGGGTAACCGAACCATGAGAATACTTTGCTACGCAGATGATGCAATCTTAATAGCCGAAAACGAAGATGACTTACAACGCCTACTACAAAAATTTAAAATAACCGTTGAAAAGTATAACCTGACACTATCCACAGAGAAAACCCAATCGATGGTAATATCCAAGAACCCAATTAGATGTAAATTAGTAGTGAACGATCATATCGAACAGGTAATGGATTGTAGATACTTGGGTGTGGAAATATCTAGCGACAGGCATCTGTGGCAAGAAACAAAACAGCAAGCAAGGAAAGTAGCGAGAATATCTGGTTTCCTGAGGGATATAATCTGGCGGAATAAATATATGAGGACCGAAAGCAAAGTCCGCATTTATAAGACATGTGTTAGACTCGTACTGACATACGCAGCTGAGACAAGGGCCGAGACAACAAAGACCAAACAAATAATGAGAACAACAGAGATGAAAACCCTAAGATCCATAAGATGTATCACACTCAGAGATAGAATACGAAACGAAGACACATTGAGAGAGCTAGGCGTTCAAGACGTAGTGAGCACGATGACGAATGTGAAGAGACCACGTAGATCGGATGGACCCAGAACGTATGGTGCAATGGACTAAGACACAGAAGCCCAACACCAAGCGACCAAGACCCAAAAAACGATGGTACGAGAGCTAGAGCTCCGGATCGCAGCAGATACTGTAACATAAGAAACAGGACATAGTCCTATTACAGTATTCGGCAAAATAAACAGTACTGAAATGAATATTGAAATGTTTATTATTATTTATATATCTATAATACATTATATAGCCTTGCAAACATCATTCACGACGACGCACGTTCCCGATAAAACAGATGTTAAAGATGCCCTTTGGCCAGTTGCGTATCTACGGGGAGGGAAAATGAGGAAATGTCCACCCTAACAAGGTCCAAAATTAAAGAAAAAAATTGTTCAAACATAAAAATATATTAGCTCACATGAAACCTAAACCACAGAAATACCAATTCAACCCAATAAACACGCTATATAGTTAGGAAAATTAAGGGAACTTAATACCTATTAAGTTATTATTTATGTCTTCTATGTAATCTGAGTTTATCTTTTTTATGTCTTTTGGTTGGTTTTTCATTGGAAGTTCCCCCCTTAAGCAAATTTCCCCTCTCAAGGGAAATTTATAGATCCGCCATTGCCTCTGGCACGAAAAAAATCTTTAATTTTAGTCCTTAATTCCGAAATGGCAAACGGTGACCCCTTCAGCATTCCCCATGCGTACGCATCTGGTGGCGTTAGTTCTGGTGAGTGGAAGTTCCAAAAATAATCACACAGTATTCGAAGAGACTCTCTGGCAGTGTGACAGCTTATCTTGTCCTGCTGAAACCACTGTTGATTTTAAGCTTGGACCATTTTCGTGACCTTTTCCGTATGGCCGAAAATAGTACTTCATTCTTCTTAAAGTTCCGCTCCTATCGGAGATTGGAAATCATTCTGGCAATTATAATTTTGTTGATTACGCGCCGGAATAGTTCAATTGAGCTGCATCCAAACCATTCACGGAGATTGCGTAGCCACGAGATTTTACGTCTTCCTACGCTTCTTCTGCCTTTGATTTTGCCCTGCATTATATTCCTTAATAGTTCGTATTTTTCACCTCTCATGATGTGCTCCAAGTATTCCAACTTCCTGATTTTTATGGAATTTAAAACTTCGCATTGTTTTCCTAGTTGTTCGAGCACTCGTGCGTTTGTTTTACGATCTGTCCATGATATTTTCAGAATACGTCTATAACACCACATTTCGAGTGCTTCCAGGTTTTTAATGTTGGATTGTTTTAGTGTCCATGCCTCAACCCCATACAAAAGGGTGGAGAAAATATGACAACGAAGCATTCTTATTCGGAGTGTTATATTGATATTGCGATTACAGAAAAGTTTCCTCATTCTGTTAAAAATGGATCGTGCAATTTCAATGCGGCATCTTATTTCTTTTGACTGATCAGTATCTTCTGTGATCCATGCTCCAAGGTATTTGTACGAAGATATTTGCTCAATTTCTGTATTATCCAGTACTAGTCTAACTCTGATGTTTTGTGCTTTTGTAATTACCATGAGCTTGGTTTTCTTCAAATTTATTTTTAGTCCATAATCGTTGCAATGTATATTTAGTTGTTGAGCAAGGTGTTGCAATTCTTCCAGTGTTCCCGCTAGAAAGTGGCTCACCGTTTATTATTAGGCCCTCATTGACTTCGGCCAACGCTAATTCTGAGATGGCTTCACTATATAAATTACAAACTCAGTCAGTTCATTTTCAACTTTCACTTTTGCTGTTTGATTCCAATAGAGGTTACATATAATTCTAATGTCTCTACTGTCTATGTTTTTATTTAACAAAATTTCTTTTTGAGACGATTATGCTGCACTTTGTCAAATGCCTTCTCAAAATCAATGAAACAGGCATATACTTCTTGATTCATATCTAGGCATCTCTGCGAAAGAACACTTACTGCAAACAGTGCGTCCCGTGTTCCCAGACCTTTCCTAAATCCCATTTGTGTATCACTTATGCCTTCGTCTAATTTCTTATGTATTCTATTGTGAATCACTTTTAAAAACAATTTCAAGACATGACTCATTAAGGCTCTGGTGCGATGTTCATTGCACTCCTTTGCATTGGCTTTTTTGGGTAGCAGTATAAATGTCGATTGGAGCCATTCTTTAGGTATTATACGTGTTATATATATATGGTGTTAAATAAATCCAAAAGAAGGTAAATAGATTCAGTATCCACAATTTTGAGTAATTCGATAAGAACTTCATCAGGCCCGGGAGAGTACTCCATTATAAAAAAAATTTCTGCAAAACTGAAAACCATCCTGAAGGATCTAACGTTAACATGATATTGACAAACGTTATAACATCGTTCAGAAACCACTCAATACGTTTCGGCACATGACTCATATAAATTTGAGGCATACGAATTTCAGTACTGTTTATTTTGCCGCATACCGTACAAGAAGAAGAAGACTATTTTGTCTTGTTTATGCCCTATCAATTGAAATATGTGTGCGGTTTACAGCAATCTAGTTTGTTATTTGAAGTTCCTCCCATTTCGTTGATTTTCAGTTGGTGAAGGGAAGCCAACATAGCCATATATATCATGGTATAATATCAAAAACTCATTCGTGTTTATAATTCTGCAGCTGGTTGTCTTTCTTTTGCTTTAATTATTTTCTTTTTGTTAATTTCTATTTTTCTGTGTCTTAAAGTATCTTCTTTCTCCTAATCTATCTATACTTACTATTTTCGTAATTATCATTTCAAGAAATTGCAGTTTACCCATTTCTTTGATAAGTTTTGATTTTTGAAAAGATGAGGGGGATTGAAGCTCTCTTGGAGTTATGAATACAAAAAGCAAGTGAATCGTTTATTTCAGAAGCCACCTAAGTGACAAAATGTCAAAAAATGTGTTTTAATAAATAATGCATCTTTTAGTGCAGAAATAACTTATGTTCCATATCAGAAATGCTATTTGGCGGCCTTGAAAATAATCCGTTTATGTCAGAAAGAACCCAAGCGCCATCGCTTACGCTTTGGCCACACGGGCGATTTTTTACGGCGCCCATTGGTTTGACTACCTCCTCCACCAATTTTAGATGAAATGATTTCATCTAAAATTGGTGGAGGAGGTAGTCAAACCAATGGGCGCCGTAAAAAATCGCCCGTGTGACGGGCGATTTAGATGAAATGATTTCATCTAAAATTGGTGGAGGAGGTAGTCAAACCAATGGGCGCCGTAAAAAATCGCCCGTGTGAAATGATTTCATATAAAATTGGTGGAAGAGGTAGTCAAACCAATGGGCGCCGTAAAAAATCGCCCGTGTGGCCAAAGCCTTAGGCTACGGCTCCACTGGCTGGAAATTGACGCTAGCAGTAGCCGCAAAACGAACTTAAGGTTCCGCAGAACGGAATAGGAATAGCCGAACTGTACCGACTACAGGACTTGTGCGTAGTCGGTTCAGTTCGGCTATTCCTATTCCGTTCCGTGGAACCTTAAGTTCGTTTTGCGGCTACTGCTAGCGTCAATTTCCAGCCCGTGGAGCCGTAGCCTTAGGTTCTTTCTGCGCTAAATTTCACTCGTGACAGTTGGCGCAGCATTCACTAAATTAGATGTTATTTTGTTGTTTATTATTACATTGTACAGGGTGTATCACTGGGAAACGGAAATGCGTGAATGGTGAATAGAGGTCACTGAGGCCGTTCTAGATATACTACATTTATTGCCCACCGATTTCTATACCCGAGTTACAAGGTATTTTGTACAATCGATTTGGCCATTTCTTTCTGGATTTATAACTTTAAAACCTCCTTGTATATTATTTTGATATTTGCTACACATATGAACAAATGGTACTCATTTAGAACCCAAACGACCCAACTACTAATCACATGAAAAATCCAGGTCCGGATTAACAAAAAACATAAAGTAATTGTGAATCTGTGGACCTTGAAACAACACCCTGCATATTGAAATTTTCAAAATCTGTTTGCATATTTGAAGAGAGCACAAAAAACTGAGTTTATTGGTTCGCTTCAATTTTTTGCGCCGACAATTCAATGGCTTTAATTTTGAAATTATATTGAAATTTTTAAGAACGGCAGGGTCTCACTAGTCTGCGACTATAAATATGCGAAACTTACCCGACTACTTAATATCTTTCAAATTAGGCCTAGTAAAAGCAGTCCAAAAAATTAATGGTGTGACTTACTTTCAATAATAATTTAAAAAAAAACACTCATTACTCTCATTTATTGCAGAAACCACCTAAGTAAAATTTTTTCAAAAATTTATAAGTCAAAAACTTAATGACAAGAACAATGGAAATAAATAGATCATTCCAATACCATGTTTTTGATTTGGTGAAAAAATATTTGAAGGATACTAGACATATACTTAAGCTGCAAAACAGTTTTTTTTTTTAGTTTTCCAAAAGATGAAAAATGTGCACTTAGGTGGTTTCTGAAATAAACGATTCAATTAATTGTGCAGTAATTAACTTTGTTGGTGCATTCGTTGTTTGTTAACTTAAAAATGTTCATAAATTGGGTACATATTTTAAAAAATTAAGCTCTATAATACTTTCTACTGGATCTATTTATATCTGTATATATTATTATTTATTATGTAATTGCGTATTTTTTATGTTTTTACATATTTTTAACTGGCGGTATGGGACCATGTATGACTGTACCACTTATTCGCATAGATGTTGAATTAATAATCAAAATAACGTGCAATTTTGTTTGTTTTGTTTTATTAAGTATGAACGAAACTGACGCCAATTATGTAGCCTTGCCATCATTCCATGTACAAATTTTAATTTATATTGTCTGTACGTAGTATCAATATTTTATGTCTCTCGCAACATTTTTTCGATAATATTATATATTATGGTTCATAATTTCTTCATATGAAAATATGTAATACTTTTATATGCTAGCTTAATTTTGATCTCATGTAAAACAATGCGAAAGCACATTTGAGAATATAGTATAGCCTATGATGAGTAGAAAGGGAATGGCCGGGTAAGATGATGAAAACTGCCCCCAACTCGATTCAAATTCCATATAGGCCACCGTTTAGCATATGTAGTGAAATTCACTTTCTGAAATTTTTAGCCCCCTAGGTGGTCATGTGACCCACCTAGAGCCTAATTAGGATTTTTATGTTTTTATTTTTTATCTCAGCCGCATCGAGAACTAGCGAAAAACTTTAAATAAAAAAGTTGTAAGCTTTAAAAAGTTCTGTCCGAATTTTTTTTTTTTTTTATTTTTGGCGGAAAATTTAAATTTTAGAAGGATTTTCAAATTTTAAATGAGTATAAAAAAACTAAGACATTCGTTTTCACGAAAAAATATATAACGTGTATTTTTGCATGTTTCACCCTGAATTTTTTCAAATTTTTAAAATTGGTGAAACGCACCTTTAAAAATAAAAAACCTCATTTTTCGTTTTTTTTTTTCGTTTTTTGATACAATTTTATACATGTTTTTCAAAAAAGGTAACACCGTCACTAGAATAGGTAAAAAACTGAAAAATAATTGGGGTTTGCTTAATAAAAATGTTTTGTAACGCCATCCATTTTCAAGATACAGGGCGTTGAAGAAAACAAAATTTTACACATTTTTTTACGATTTTGCCGAAACTACTGGCATTGTAATAAAACTTGAGGGTTTTAAGAGGTAGTTATTGTGCATGTTTTGACATACAATTAAGGATTTGATATTCATCATTGGCGCGCATAGGGGCAATGGTCTGAACTTTTCAAAGAAAAAAGATAGTACGTCACTGACATATTTCAAATTAACAATCATTTTTGAATTCCTCGTACAATTTGCGATAAAAAACTACTTATAGTCTCATTTTTTCATACGAAGCGCCGTTTTGCTGCAAAAAATAAAATTCTTAATTGTATGTCAAAAATTGCACAACAACTACCTCTTAAAACTCGCTAAATTTTATTACAATGTTGCCAGTAGTTTCGGCAAAATCGTAAAAAATGTGTAAAATTTTATTTTCTTCAACGCCCTGTCTGTATCTTGAAAATGGATGGCATTACAAAAAATTTTTATTAAACAAACCCCAATTATTTTTCAGTTTTTTACCTATTCTAGTGACGGTGTTACCTTTTTTGAAAAATATGTATAAAATTGTATCAAAAAACGAGAAAAAAACGAAAAAATGCGGTTTTTTATTTTTAAAGGTACGTTTCACCAATTTTAAAAATTTTAAAAATTTCAGGGTGAAATATTATGCAAAAATACAGGTTATATATTTTTTTCATGAAAACGAATGTCTTAGTTATTTTTTATACTCATTTAAAATTTTAAAATCGTTCTAAAATTTAAATTTCCCGACAAAAATTAAAAAAAAAATTCAGACAGAACTTTTTAAATCTTACAACTTTTTTATTTAAAGTTTTTCGCTAGTTCTCGATGCGGCTGAGATAAAAAAATAAAAACATAAAACCCTAATTAGGCTCTAGGTGGGTCACATGACCACCTAGGGGACTAAAAATTTCAGAAAGTTAGTTTCACTATATATGCTAAACAGTGACCTATATGGAATTCGAATCGAGTTGGGGGCAGTTTTCATCATCTTACCCGGCTAGGCCCTTTATGATTCCAATGGACTGTTAGGAGTTTAGGTTTGAAGATTTGTCTACTGTATCAAAATTTCTAACTGGTAAAAGTCGTCATTTGAGTTTCACTAATATTGGAGGAGATAACGAATTTATTACCTTTTGATTTGTTACGGCGTTGCGATTATTACTGCCTGCTGCGTTATTACTTCCGTTATTGCTAACGTTAGAGCTAATCGTTTGAAAAATACCACGTTTAAACTTAAAGAATTCGTCAACTACTGAAGTGACTCAGAATCACCATCATCATCATCAATCTCAGCTGATAATTGATAAAAAGCTATTTCTAGCAAAATTTCTATTCATCATATTAAGCCTCTTTATCAAACTTTTCTTACAAAATGTCCTTCATTAGTCAATTATTCATTCAGACGAAAGATATTTCTGCCTTTTCTTCTCCGTTTTCAAATTCTCTATCATGCTTCTCCCAAGCGAAGTCTTAATTCGTGCAAAATTTTCCATAATTTGTCTGCCGTTATGTTTGGCAAAGTTGGTTCACTTCTTTAAGAGGCATACCCACTCAAATTGTGTTGAAAAAAAATTTTACATTAAAAGGTGCCATGTCAATTGCTACAAAAGGAGCAATTCAGTTGAATTGTAAAATTGGCCCCTTAGATATTACAATGGTTAATTACATGGTTATAACAGCAGATCTAATAAGGTGTAAATTAGGTATTTACATAAAGGTTTTCTATTGAATTACAGATGTATTGGTTCTGTCATCAGGTATATTATAAATTTGTGTTTGCCCTTTGTCCCACTGCATTCCTCTTGCCGCTTTTTGTAACGTTTGTATGAAGTCGTAACATTCATTTTTTTTTTGTCTAACTGGGCAATTTGGTCAGGCCTGCTGAATTAAACATTCGCTGTGCCGTTAAATCTCTAGTACTCTAGTCCAATCTGCTTTTGATCCAGCAGGGTACCTAAAAATAGTTAGTTTCAAGGATGTCTCCATTTGTTGCAACATAAGTAAAAATGGCTATGCGTATTGGCTAAGGTAAATATTCTGATGGACTATCATCACATTTGAAAGTGGTATCACTACACTCCAAGGGGTCCCTCCAGTTTTACAGTTTAATTGAATTGCTACTTTTGTAGCAATTGACATGACACCTTTTGATGTCAGATTCTTCCTCAACACAATTTCATTGAGTATGCAACGATCAACATACACTTCTTAATTTTGATTCGCAGAATATGTGGAGACTAAAATTATTCCAGAACAAGCAGGATTCAGACCCGGAAAGTGCTGCTGCAGTCAAATTCTTAATCTCACCCAACATATTGAAGATGGTTTTGAACGGAAGGAAATAACGGGAGTAGCGTTCATAGACCTAACTGCCGCCTATGATACAGTTAACCATCAACGGCTACTCGCAAAACTCTACGAAACTACAAAGGACTTCCGACTAACAAGGTTAGTGAAATGTCTCCTCCAGAATAGACGCTTCTACGTAACGCTCCAGTCCAAGAACAGTCGGTGGAGGGACCAAAAAAATGGGCTACCACAGGGAAGTGTCCTCGCGCCGTTTCTATACAACATATACACCAACGACCAACCCATACACCAACAAACAAGGCAATTTATTTACGCTGATGATACAGCGGTGGCAGCTCAGGGAAGAACCTTCAATGAAGTCGAAGTGAAGCTGACAGATGCCCTGGGAGACTTAGCTCTATACTATGATAAAAACCATCTGAAACCCAATCCCACAAAAACCCAGGTATGTGCTTTCCACCTGAGAAACAAGCATGCCCGAAGGTCGCTGGAGGTGGAATGGCGTGGTCAGATGCTGGAACACAACAAGACGCCAAAATACCTTGGCGTCCGTCTGGATAGAACTCTGTCTTACCGATACCACTGTCAAGATGTTAAGAAGAAAGTAAGTGCCAGAAATAATATCATCCGCAAGCTAACTAATACAAAATTGGGAGCACAACCACACACTCTCCGCACTTCTGCTCACGCAAAGAACGTCGACGTGGCTCTAAATGAAACGGTCCGTATAATATCGGGTTGCCTGAAACCGACACCTATCGAAGAGGTATACCCCATTGCTGGAATTGCTCCACCACCAATCAGGAGAAAGGTCACGTCAGAGGTAGAACGGAAAAAGCAGGAGACGGACCGAAGACACCCCTTATATGACCACCAAACTCAGCCAAGCAGACTAAGATCTCGGAAAAGCTTCCTGAAAACATCAAGATCCATCCCCGAAGCGCCAGAGACGCGCCGAATACACCTATGGCAAGCGTCAACTACTGCGACACATTTTCCTCCCTCGGAGGAAATGGCTGCTGGACACAATTTACCGTATCCGACTTTGAAAGCGCTAAACAGACTAAGAACCGGCGTTTCACGTTGTGCTAGTAACCTGAAAAAATGGGGATACCAGGAGGACGATACCTGCGACTGTGGCGCGGTTCAGACCAGCCGGCATCTACTATCATGCACAGAGATGAGAGAGACCTGCACAGAACAAGACTTAATTATAGCAAATGACAGGGCCATCTATGTGGCCAACCATTGGAAATACAGAATTTAAAGTTGTTGGTGTTCCGGACACGGAAAGTAAGTAAGTATTTTGATTGGTTGGCCATACACACATTATAAGTGTCTAGTCCATTTTGGCCTCAACGTTTTTTATTGCCTGACAGAATGTACTGGTTCTGTCATCAGGTATATCATAAATTTGTGGTTGCTCTTTTTCCCACTGCATTCCTCTTGCCGCTTTTTGCAATGTTTGTAGGAAGTCATAACATTCATTCTTTTTTGTCTTAGGGGGCAAATTATTACTAATCTGGTCATGCTTGCTGAATTAAACATTCACTGTGCCCTTAAATCTCTGGTCTTATCTACTTTTGGTCCAGCAGTGTACTTTGAAATAGTTGGTTTCAAGGATGTCTTCACTTGCTGCAAAGCATGCAAATTGAGTAAAAATGACTATACGTATTTGGCTAAAGTAAATATTCCGATGGACTACCATCACGTTTGACATTGGCATGACTATACTCCAAGGGGCCCCGCCTATTTTACAACTCAACTGAATTGCTACTTTTGTAGCAATTGACATGACACCTTTTGATATCAAATTTTTTCTCAACACAATTTGATTGGGTATGCCACGATCAACGTAGCACTTCTTCTTAATTGAGCCGTATCTGTCATTTTGGTTGGTTGGCAATACACACACACACATTTTTAAGTGTCGAGTCCATTTTCGCCTCCACGTTTTCTATTGCTTTAGAGAATGTATTGATTCTGTCATCAAGTATAGCTGCGGTCACTGAATAGTTTACACGATCTATTTATTTACCAAGGTTCTGAAACTTTTTCTTGTAGCATGTTAAATTTAGTGTTCTGTTTATACGGAATGAGCCACAAAATTGTTGGTGTACTGAAAATTACATTTCTTAAATACTACTGTTTGACGTTTCGATTTCCACTTCGGAAATCGTCCTCAGAAAATTTTCACTCACATTTATACATTATTATTGAACTGACTGATACAAGGTGAAGCCTTGGAATAAGTGTTGCTTGAGATTGTAAAAGTCATATTTAATCGACATATCAGTAGCACAAGAGTTTATAGGTACCATATAAAAATTAAAGAAAGATAACACTAGTGTTAAAAAATAATACTTTTGGATGGTTATGTCAAAAACTAGTCGTCAGAAAACGATTTACTGGTGATATTTTTCTAAGATTTAGGTGCATTAGATGTTAGTAAACATTTCTACCAAAGTAATACGAAATTCGTATTTTTATGTGTAATATTTTATACTATTTAATACAAACATAAATATTTAGTTGTTTTTATTTTAAAAGCTTACCCTTCCTCAAGAGATAGTAGAAAAATAGCACTTAAATATATGGAAAAAAAGAGCAAATACAAGATTTTTTAAGGAAAGCATCTATAATGTTGGGAAAAGCCTTTGAGAATGTAACGACTGTTAAACGAAATAACTAACGAGTAAGGCTGAACTAAAAAAAGTTACGACAGAAATTTTATGGTGCTATAAAGAGGGTGATGAGTCATCTGAAAAATAAAGACATGGCTATAATAATAGGGAACTTCAATGCCAACGTAGGAAAAGGTAGACAAGAAAACTGTACGGTAATATCGGTACAATATAATGCTAGAGGAGATCGTGTTTTCTGCGTAGAGACCAATTTATGTGACCTGACCTTCTTCAAATTCGTTTATACACTTTGAAGCCACCAGCAGATAATAAAGATAAGACCATAAAAATCAAGATCGATTATATAAAATATAACGAAACAATTACCGAAATTCAATCAAGATAACCAAAACACTACATGAAGCAGATGTCCCTTAAGATCATAACTTAATCAGTTCAGTAACATAAAATTAAAACTTAAAAAAGTAAAAAACCAACAACAGGATAAACGCTGTATTCGAAATAATAGCCGAGAACTTATAACGAGATAGAAAAGACATTCCAACAATCGGAAAAAAACACAACATTGAAGACCACTGGAATCGGACCAAAACCATCATGCAAGAAACAACCAAAAAGTATAAAACTATTAATAAATGCAAACAAAAACGGATGACTGATGAAGTCTTGAGACTAATGGAAAATAGACGAGAACAGAAAAATGAAAATGCAACAAAATCAATAAAGAAAACCAGGGATACAAAAGAAAAATGGTACAGCATCAAATGTGTTGATACGGAAAAATTATAGGTTTAATATGTACAAAAACGTGCAAGAAATAACTGGACTATATAGGTCAACTGCGAGTAGTCTACTTGACAAACAAGAAAAATTATAGTCAATGAACAAGACAAACTGTTAGGCGGAGGGAATATATTGAGGAACTATTTCATGACGAACGAATAGAACATCTAATTGAAAATATATCGACTGGGCCAAACATTACTTTCGATGAAACGGAAAGAGCTATAAAATTAGCAAAGAAAGGAAAGTAACCGCCCACATAACAATTTCATGTTCTTAGTAGATTCATAGAACATACTTTTCAGAAAAAGTATATACTGAGAATATGCGTAATTACCATTGCGAATGTGCAGGCAGATACTGAGTATATACTACAGTACAGTACTTAAACGTTCTATGTATATACTCGGAATGTACTACCGCACTTCTTTTCAGTATATACCAAGAATATACTTTTTAGAACATTCCAAGGAAGTGCCATAAACCTTCTATTTATATACTTAGAACGTACTACCGCACATCTTTGTATGGGAAGAAAATATTTTTAAGAATATTCTAAGAACGTGCTATATTGCTCAGAAGTATGTTTTCAACATCACCTAATCTCAACTTTGGTTCTACCAAATACCTATTATATTTACATATTCTAATTGCATATGAGAATGTAGTTAGTACCTACATTCTACAATATTACTTACTTAAAAAGTAAGTAGGTACATGTTTATAAATTTTAGTTATTTATATAAATTATATAAAATTTAGCTAAACTGAACTATGTATAAGTAACTAAAATTTATATACTTATATGTACTTACCTAGATACCTACTATTTAAGTAATATTGAGTTAACAAAATAGATTATATTTTGAAGCACCGCAAACAAAATAAAAAGATTATGTATGTTCTTTAGTCCTAGTACTTTATTATTTGTCTTCATCCTTAACACTGCATAGATACAGATACAAATAATGCCCGTTTTCGTTTTCATATTTTACCGTTGTTTCCTATCTCTAATCCTTATTCAGGTAGGAAAAGACTGGCCGTGTGGCCGTTTGCAGTTTGGTCACCAGACAACATCGGTGCATCGGTGGTTAGTGTTGCCAAACGGAGGGAAATTTCCCTTTTTGCGGGAATTTTCAACATAAAAGATAGTAAAGGGAAAAAGTTAACTCAAAAGGGCATTTTTGCTCCAGTTAAAATTGTATAATATTAATAAAATAAAATATTTGAAAATAATTAAACATATCTTCTCAGATTTTGTAAACAGGAGGGAATTTTTTTATAAAAGTGGGAATTTTTAAGGTAAGTTGACGGAAAAAGCTTACTCGACGGTTGGCAACACCAGTCTTTAGTTGTAGATTTTGGCACGTTTTGGTGCTGGAATGGCCCATATTGAATTGAATGTACCTAAATTCAAATTCCAACGATGTAAAAATACTCATGATAAACTTGAAATGGTAAAGTCAGTTCAATTATGAAAACGAATTTTTAATAATAAACGTTAATACAATTAATGTTTAAACTTTTTTACCATACAACAATTTTGAAATGAAATTCGTCCAATACTAATACTACCTACATACATAAATTTTATTAATTATTCTAAAAAATAACGAAGTTGATAATCTATAAGGCTAATATTATACTTCCTATACTTACATATTATTTTTAAGATATTTTAAAAGTATCTAACAATGTACTTATAAGTATGTGTTAAGAATATTCGATAAAGGTATATTCTAAGAATAAACTTTTACGAATATTCCGAGATACTACGTACACGAATGTACTCAGTATATTCGGTACAAGAATATTTTTTAAAGTATATGCAAAGAACATGAAATTTATAACGCATATACTTGGTAATGGACACCATTATATTTTGCCATTTCAAGCACACTAAAATGACCCCTATTGTTCTTTACTTCAGGTTCTTTTATATTACAAACTATGTCTTGAATAAAGTAATATAATACGTCTTCTTTAACTGGCCATTTCCAGGAATTTATGCCAACACTAACCATAGTTCGGATATCTGCCCCGAAGTTATAAGGTATTTTACAGTTATTTTTCATTTACCTGGATAATGTGTATCCATGTACTTGACAATAACATGTTGATTTGTCTTTAGTATGATGTTTTCATTTTCACTAAGATCAAGATCTTCGTCGAGATAAGTAACGTCCATATCTGAATTAGAGCTGCTTTCTTCATTGAGTGTATCTGTTTTTTGTTGTTTTTTTGTTATTTTCGGACCATTCTTCTTCTTTACTTCATTCTCGTAAAATTCTCGATATTTCCCACTTGAAACTACTGCAGGAAATATTTTTCTTTTTTGGTTTGGTGTTTTTAAAGTTCCATCAGGCGTTTGAGGAAATACTAAACATTTTTTAAATGGAGTTGGAATTTTAAGCCCTTCCGATTCTTTTTCTTCATAGTAGCGAATGTTTTTTTGGGGAGGTGTTTCCCATTGACGTCTCGATGGTCCAGCGACTGGTGATGTAATACCTATATTTTTGGGGTGTATTTCTTTCTGTTGAGGATTTTCATTTTCATAATCCATTTTAATTTCGGCCCAGACACTATAAAGTTTTGAATAAGATATGTCTCTAGACCAGGTTTCTCTTTTTGAATATGTTTGTATAAATTCTGTAAGGTAATTTTTTCAATTTTATTTTCTAGTACATCGTAAGGCATTTTTAGGTGTTTCTTTATCAGAAATCTGTGCAGCAACTATTCTGTTTGGTATGCATTTTGAGTAATCAACATTATTTTTATTAAAGGGATACAACCCACTTCTTCTAAATCCATTTTTAATTGTTTCCTCAGAAGCATATTTACTAAAAACAGATTCTAAAATAGTACCAAAAGTAGAATGTGTCACATCTTTTGGAAAGTTTTGAAATTTCCAGTTTCTCACTTCTGCTGACCAACCAGCTTTAAGAGATTTAAAAACAGATACGTCAGCTGGTTGCATAATATGGGTAGTGTTGGGAAAAAGTGATACCAAAATAATTCCATTATCATCGCATAGCTGGCTAACATGTTTTGTTGAATGTGATCGATGCCCATCGACGAATAAAATCACTGATCTTTGGATATTGTTGGATTTTAAATATGGCAGGAAATGGTTCGAAATGTATTCATAAAATACTTGGGATGTCATCCACCCTGAATCAGATCTACCAAGACCCCAATTTTTTGGCACTGATTTAGCTATAGCTTCTGGGATTCTCTTGTAAGGAAAGATCAACATTGGAGGAACATACTTTCCATCTGCTGAAAAGTGGCCATTACGGTTATCTGCTCTTTTCCGATGATACCCTAATATAAAAATCTTCTTTGTAGCCTACAGGGCCTAGAACTTTTTCACTCTTCGGACATAGGCAAAATCCTGCCTCATCTCCATTGAATAACCGAGTTGGATCTAATAATATTTCATCATATCTATCTTCCTCTAAAAAAAGTTGAATTTCATCAAACCATGCTTCAATTCGGTCTTGTGTTACTGTTGCCCGAGCTTTGCTGACAGCTTCAGGATATCTCTCTTTAATTTTAGGGTGACGTTTTAAAAATCCTTGAAACCAAGAACGCCCAGGAGTTTTATTTAATAAATATTTAGTTTCTCGGCCAGTTTTCTCAAGAAATTTTTTCACTGATAAAATAAGGTTTTGTCTATGAATAGGAAAACCCTTGCGAGCGGTTACTATAGTACCCAGTTTTCAAAAACATTTTCTTCTGCTTCAGGAAGCTCTGTTGCTGGAGCCATTTTCCGAGGAGTAGTAGCAGGCGAGTATAATTTACGGATCAGTGTGGTTCGAGGAACATTAAACTGACGTGCTGCAGCTTTTCTACTAATTCCATTTTGTGTTACAGCTTCAATAGCTTTTTTCAAGTCGTCTTCGCTGTATGAAAAAAACTGGCGAGTGCCAAATTTTTTAGTTTTCGGCATTTGCTGAAAATTATTGCACAAATTATTAAACTGTGAAACATAGTAGCTGGTAAGTAGTAAATTTTAGGTGTGTCCATTACTAAAAACTGACCGTTTATAAATGGACACCCCTGGTGTCCAAAACTAGCCCTCTCGGTTTATTGTGTATTAGTAATGGTCACCCCCCCCCCCCTAAATTTCAAACTAGATAATTAAAATCTAATTTGACGAAAATTACAGTTAATATCATCAATAACAATTAAAACTAAGCCTGTTCCATTTGCAAAAAAATATTAAAACTTAAATTAAACAAGTAAATTGTAAAAAACGGTACCTTAAATAACACTTTACATCAGCTGACTCACACAAACTTCATTTGATTTTGAATCTGACTTTTGACAGATGAGTGAAATTATAATCATTGAAAATATGGTGGCCAATACTGCAGAGAACATTTAGCTAGCCCGATGTGGGGGTTACATCAGACATTTTCCTTATTTTCTGATAATTTATCAAATTAGTGTCCATTACTGGTACAGTGTCCATTACTGGGTCAGTTACCGTACTCCGAAAATCACTTCCGATGTCATATTCGTCGTTAGCGGTCCCAAAAACCCCCGAGTAACAAAATTGAACTCATTTTCACCGATAATTGACGAGTTCTGAATTTTTCTGTTGTCTGTTTGAGATGCACTTTAAGAATGCATTTTTTGTATGCAGTTTTTCAATATTATATCATGGCTCCGGGTCACAAAGTTTCCTGGCGCATTCAGGAATCAAATGCAAAAATAATTATTAAGATCCGTCTTGTCCTTTTTTTTCGGAGGTAAGGCCGATTTTAGTGCTTTATCGCTTCGTCTAAGGATGCAAATCTAAATTTCTACATGAGTATGAAATATTCCATACCCGCGTACAATAAATCTTATAGAACCGTGCATGTGTCTGACAAGAAATTTATAATGATGTTTGAAAGGTGAAGGTTGAAGATGTCATATTAAATTTTTATTTTAGAATCTTTAAGAAATTGTATGATAATATATCATTAATAGTTTTGGTGTTGAAGCTTAGTAGGTGTGAACGTGTGAAATATTCAGCGGTAAACTTACATTCTGCTCCTGAAGTCTAGCAATTAGTGCTTTCGTATGGTATTTATTAAGTTCACAATTAAATATTATATCATTTAAATCTGCAGTAGAGTAGTTATCACATGAACAGAGAGAGTTGATACGCATTCCTATTTTAGCTAAATGTGCAAGAAAATTGCCATGGTTTCCATGCATACCATAAGGCACATCAAAGAAACATGAAACGTGAAACATTAAACGTGACACATGAAACAAATAAATTGTAAAAAAAAGTAACCGTTTCATGTGATATGCTAATCGATGAAACAAAAATAAAATTTGTATAGTCGGCAATGGATAGTGACGTGGTCGTTGCTGTCGGCGCCGCTCTTTAATTGCTTTTTATTATTAAAGAAACGTGATACATAAACGTGAAACATGAAACAAATAAATTGTGAAGAACGAAACTGTTTCATCTTATATAGTGTAGGAAATAGAGGTTGAACTTCGCAAACTCGACACAAGTCCGGTTTTATTTTTTTTTAGTATATCTAGGGGTGCTTTTAATGAGACTAACTTTTGCTTAAAAGATTTCGCCCCAGAACACCCATTTTCATCCCTTTAAAGTTTGTGGTTTTTGCGAAACGTAGCCCTTCCTGTACGTTATTGCAAAAAATTCCTTAATAGAAATATGAAGAGGACTATATTTCCTACAATTTATTACGCGACAGCATATATCTATCACACACCGTTTAGCGGAGGTGGCGCCCCAAAATTGACAAGTTTTTAAAGAAGATGTTTTAAAAAAATTATTTTTCCCTAACCGTATTGGGAATCAAGAAGCAACCCAGCGGTAATTAATCACAAATAAATGTCTGATTTTTTGGTATAGGTTTCATTTAAGGGCATTGTCCAGTTTTTAATTACAGGGTGTTAAATTTTAAAAAGTCCCTTTTTATACCATCTGAACCGCTTATGCTAGCGTAAAAAACTTTCAGCGATTACCATGTACAAGTGTTATTTGCAAATTTGTATAATTCACCCCCATATTTTCCCTGAAACCACCCCAAAAAAAGGAAAATAAATAAAGAAAACATGCAAAAATTTACTCTGGGCCACCACTGTGGCTTTAGGGTGCAAAGAAGGTAAAATATGTATAGGTCATAATATGTAGCAGACAGTGTGTTTTTTTATTTGTCATAAGTACTTTATTAATAAAATGAATAGGTAACGAAAAAAAAAACAAAAACTGGAGCCCGCTAAAGCATTTCTGAGGTTTGCGGCGCCACTGTGCCGTAACGGTTGCTTATACGAAAAAAATGCATATCACCTTATTTGTAAAGCAAATAGTGGTCTTTAATTCTGTATGAGCGTTGTTTCAAAAAAATATATAGGTAATGAAAATATCGTAAAAACATGCTCGCCAAACTTATTTTCAGGGATAAGGGTAGTTTCCGCAGGGAGGTTGATGTTGCAATAACCATAATATATATTTATAAAAAACCCTACTGACGGAGTAGGATTTTTCCCTACCCCCTGTAAAGGAATGAAAATGGGTGTTCCGGGGCAAATCGTTTAAGAAAATGTTAGTCTCATAATAAGCACCCCTTGATATACCAGAAAAAAGTAAAACCGGACTTGTGTCGAGTTTGCGAAGTTTAACCTCTGTTGCCTACACTAATATAGGTACTAATCAAAGAAACAAAAATAAAATTTGTATAGTAAATAATAGAAAGTGATGATGACGAGGTCGTTGCTGTTGTGGAAACTCTTTTATTACTGTCCAAAAATAATAACCATAGTACATAATATTTGGTTGCAAACGAATTAAATAATCATCTTGCTAAATTTCAATAATTTTATAGAATAGTATTAAAACATTTACATTGTTTTATTGTCGGTCCTGGTTAAAAAAAAAATGATATTTTATTGTTATTGTCTATTCGAATACCACACCAGGTTATAATTGTGCAACTCTTCGTTCTGCTCCACCACAGAAACCAATGCAATATTAAATCCTTGGTCGGCATTTATTTTACGCACGTAATTAATTATTCAAAACAATGAAACTGATATCGAAAAATAGAACACGTTCTATTTCATGAAACACGTTTCAAGAAGATAAAAATGTTCCATGGGCATGAATCACACTCGTTTCATAGATATGCGGATGTCTATTTGTTTAGCAGTGTTTTATTTCCATGAAACGTGTTTCACGTTTCATGTTTCTTTGGTGTCCGCCTTCGGAAGATAAAAATGTTTCACACGCATGAATCACACTCGTTTCATTGGTATGCGGACTTCTATGTATTTGTTTAGCATTGTTTTATTTTTATGAAACGTGTTTCAGGTTTTATGTTTCATGTTTTACGTTTCATGTTTTTGTGATGTACGGCGTTAGAGTGACTAGAGACATCATTGAAGCAGAAGGTATCCCTTGTTTGGTGTGGCCTGCTTGCTCATCCGAGCTTAACCCTATAGAGTATTTGTGAGATATGCTTAAAAGAAAAGTTAGAGCTCGCCGGGATAATCCACAAAACACCGCACGGCTAGTACAAGCTTCTCTTGAATGATGGAGCAACCTACAACGCTTGCATACGGACTAGAGGTGATAACACTGACTACCAAAAAAAAACAAAAAAAAAATAAATAAAAACAATTTAAACATTATTCGTTTTGCATTGAAATTTTTTATGATATTGACTTTAAAACAACTACATATATTCAATTTGTTTGTTAAATACTTTATTGTTTTATTTAATTGTTATGTACATATCTGTTATTAAATTGCTTTAAAATA